>NW_027103455.1:105803-106433 GCF_902728285.1 Clytia hemisphaerica | reverse complement strand
CGTGAAAAGCACAGCTCAAAATCATATATTTACGCTGTGCCGACGAATCGAGATTCTATTCATCGCGCAATCAGCGAAGACAAAAGTAACCATGACGACCATCCAAGATCTTGGATGAGCGTCATAGTCGATATTTTTATTCCCGTCGTTGAAAACACAACTTACAAAAAGTCATCAATGCTTTGTAAAAAGAGTCAGTGATAGAGAATCATAACATAAAGTCTGTCTATTATTTCGATTCAATTAAAGTGACATTTCCATAATTAAAAGTTTAGTAATTACTGTGATACATTTGGGGATCATGTAAAAGATTTCTTTCGAAATAAACTCATTTCAACTACACTTGGAGGTTTCTGGGGAATTCGTAAATAGTAAACTGCATACTGATACAGTCTGCTAGACATTAATATGGTAATATTTGCTCTTCATCTTTGATTTTTTCTACAGTGATTAGATTGACACATGCGCGATAAAATTTCTATTATTTGTCTTCAGAGGTTACTATTTTCTTTGAAAACTTAACCTCTGATACTCAGGGTATAGGACATGGAGGTATAAAGAAAAACAGGAGTTGAATATGTCGGTAATTGGTTGTTAAAGTCTTTTTATTTCTTTTATAAAATGTATCAA
>NW_027103455.1:0-105793 GCF_902728285.1 Clytia hemisphaerica | reverse complement strand
TACCGTGAAAAGCACAGCTCAAAATCATATATTTACGCTGTGCCGACGAATCGAGATTCTATTCATCGCGCAATCAGCGAAGACAAAAGTAACCATGACGACCATCCAAGATCTTGGATGAGCGTCATAGTCGATATTTTTATTCCCGTCGTTGAAAACACAACTTACAAAAAGTCATCAATGCTTTGTAAAAAGAGTCAGTGATAGAGAATCATAACATAAAGTCTGTCTATTATTTCGATTCAATTAAAGTGACATTTCCATAATTAAAAGTTTAGTAATTACTGTGATACATTTGGGGATCATGTAAAAGATTTCTTTCGAAATAAACTCATTTCAACTACACTTGGAGGTTTCTGGGGAATTCGTAAATAGTAAACTGCATACTGATACAGTCTGCTAGACATTAATATGGTAATATTTGCTCTTCATCTTTGATTTTTTCTACAGTGATTAGATTGACACATGCGCGATAAAATTTCTATTATTTGTCTTCAGAGGTTACTATTTTCTTTGAAAACTTAACCTCTGATACTCAGGGTATAGGACATGGAGGTATAAAGAAAAACAGGAGTTGAATATGTCGGTAATTGGTTGTTAAAGTCTTTTTATTTCTTTTATAAAATGTATCAAAAGAAATTCTAAGCTCACCCGATGAAATAAGACTTTTTAGTAGAACTCAAGTTTGCTCTGAACATTCTAATTATCAGTATTGAAGATTCTAGCCTTTTAATATACGAAAATTAAATAAAACTTCGTCCACGCGAAACAAGTTTCTGTTCCATTTCGTTATCCGTTCAATTTTGTTTTGAAAAGATATTTTCTCAAGCCAGAAAATGAAAAGTCCTTTATAAGCACACACGATTTCAGACTCAATTTGTAGATATAAAGTCGCTGGAGAATTTTAGAAAGTATCAAGCAATAGAGTTCACCTTAAAGAAAACATTGATCAAAAAATCTTATCATTTGATGAAGGATTGCCAAGTTTACAGGTCTTTTTTTAGTCCAAATATTTTCTTACTCTGATGTCAGAAACAATGAATCTCGTCTCATTTAATTTCTAAAGCTTAAATGAGCCAATAAGATTTCACCTATGGATAAAAGAGCTCATTAAAGATATGAGCATGCATACATCGTAACTTTTTTAATCGTAGGGCGAGCTTGGTTACAATAGTATACTTCTCCTGTTTCTTTATACCTCCATGCATAGGAGTATTCTTTTTGAAAAACGAAAGTTACCATTGCATTGAGGATAATCTAACGTCATTTAGTTGAGGTATTTCGAATTTTAACACATTCGCTGCCAAATACGAGTATACTCGTATGCTTAAGCTTGGTACTCACTTGTGCAAAAAATCGCGTTTAAGTGCGTCTAAGTGCGCTTAAGTGCATCGAACACATTTTTGCTTTCTAGTGAGTACGTTTGCTAAGCGAAATTAAGCGCATTTAGACACACATATACGCACATGAACGCGCCTTGATTTTGCTAGGCGCGCTTAAACGCGAATATAAAAAAGTTTCGATATTTCGACGCGATCATCAAAGACACCGCGTGTAAACACTATTCAGTTCTTTTGAATTTGAAGAGAGAGGGGGATTTTTTATTGCGTTTAAGTGCGCTTAACTCCTTTTTCACCCTCTTTCATTCAAATCACTTTGCAGTGAGTACATAAATAGCGTTTAAGTGCGCCTAACTGATAAACGCACTTAGGCCCACTTAAACACGATTTTTTTGCACAAGTGAGTACCGGGCTTTAAGAGCCTTTGATAAGATAACTTTGATATAAAAACTTTTGCTTTTCTTTCGGATTTTTTTAATCAAAGTGAAATTCTACGTCGATTGGTATAAAATTTGAATTTTAAGGCATTTAAAGCATAATGGAGGCCACAACCCGACTGAGACTTTCGATAAAATTCAAAGAGGACAAATTTTCAATTTCTCAAAAGGTTTAGAATAGCTCTGCGCTCCACCGGAGAGACTTGAAAAACGCACAAAATAACTGTTAACAGTTAACAAAACGTACTCCGCGGTTTTTTAAACGAAGAAGGCTACTGAGGCGGATATGAGTAAATATGCAAAGAGTAAAACGTGCGCAACGCACCCAGTTAAACTTCAGTAGCTTCAAATTATTCAAAGGCCAAATTTTAGCAAATCAAACAAAAAAGCTAGTGCCCAGATCCCAAAAATCTTTTTTTTATAAGAATGAAAAAACCCCCAGATATTCACCCAAGGAACAAGTGTGCCAAATTTCAGCCAAGTCTGATCGTTTTTGAAGTCTCAAGGCTGCGCCAAGGTTTTTTCTCAGAGAAAGGAGTTTCTCAGTTTCTAGCTCAACTGAAGTTGAGAATTAATATTACACTTAAGATATCTTCATTTATGACCCAGGATCAATTTGCTTACAATTTTCTTTGAGGAGACCCTGCTTCTTCCGTGTTCCATTCAGTTCATAGATAGGTGAATCAGCTAGTCGTGAACTCCGTCAAAAAACCCCCATCAATGTCAGTTGATTATTACCCTGGTGTGTAAGCTGGCTTGTTTTGAATTTTGAGGTTGATATTTTTTCCCCATCATCTTTGATCACGTGATCAAAATCCACGTCAGAGAATGGTCAATAAAATCAGGGAACTCACTGCGCACTCATTTGGAAGGGCAATGTAACGTTACCCAGCTAAATTAATGTAGATTACTGTAAAAAAAACTGAATTCATAATTCTGCCTGATCAGATCAATCGTCAAAAGTATTAGTGCCATTATAATAAGAAGTGGAAATTCTAGTTTAGATTTCTAAAATGGTTCTGTGCTATCTCCAACACTAAAATTAGTGGGCTGAAATTTGATAAGTAATTATTAACTGTTTGCATAGCCCTTCGACTTAAAGTTCGAGCATCTTCTCACTTTTATACTAGGGTAAGCATTTATTTTTCTCTGGAGGGGCTGTCTGGTTGGTATTTTACAGACCAGAATGTAAACTTGACTGAAATCATGTTTCGACTGGTTGACTTTTTTCCGCTGAAGGGTGATTTGTCGAAGAAAAGAGATCAGTAACAGAATATATGAGTGAGTATTTGGCACTTTGCAGAACGATCTGTAAAATACACGTTCATCGCCTTCCGGAACTCAGGAAATACTGGAGCTTTTGACTTGAAATTCTTCCTAGTCATAAATATTGACCATCTAAGACAGTGTGCAAAATTTTACAGATCGGTCCGTATCCTACCTGAAATACTCACTCTCAGCACCAACACCAACACCACTCGTCTGATTTTGCTGAAATTTGACCGCAAATGTGTACTATCAATACCTAACACTTGTCAAAATAATAAGTCAATAACATTTACTAATCAGTCATTGCAGTATCCTAGGGCTGATTTAAGCAAAAAGGGCATATTTGGGCCGTTCTGTAAAATACACGATACCAACAGGTGGCAAAAAATTGATCTTTTGCCCAGAAAAACATGTCATTTGGAACTACCTTACAAAATTCGAGCAAAAAAATTAAATGAAACAAGTTAGAGAATATTTTCGGTATTTTCAAGAATGATGACGTCATCAGGTGACAATGGCAATCAATGATGGTAGAATTTTTACCAAAGATGCCAACATCCTCGTTCCCTGCGTATTATCGGCTTTTTGATGCTTACTGATGGCGCGGCGCTAGATAATAATCAATCATCAACGTAAATCAGTAACGTAAATAAAGGATGGAATACACCGGGACGAGGTTGAGATGCCAATTCATATTTCGTGCACACTTACAAGATTTAAAGTCAATAGACCTTTTCATAAATTACGTCACGAACATCACTTGTCGTATTCCTCGTATTTCCATGATGATCATATTCCTTGAGACATTAAATGATTTTTTTATGAATAGAAAGTAGTTGTAATAAAATCCGCTGGGCAATAAATTCAAAACGAGGCAAGAGATGTTTGTGACGTAATTTATGAAAAGATCTATTGGATAAATATTTCAAAAGTTATCAAAAAATCCATAGATGCTCGAAAGGTTAAAACAATGAAAGCAATGTGTTTTTGACGACGGATTGAATTTAGCGTTTTCTTTGTTTTCGAGTGGTATATTTTTTTTAATATAGCAAAAAAATTTCACTTTCATCCTGGAATTTGTATAAAAACAAGACGAGCCAACTAAGGCCGCACAATTTAGGTAGGATTTAGCAGCTTCAAATCCTACGTAGGAAATTCGCTTTTAGCCCTTCGGGATTTTACTTCATTTAGTTGAAGGCTTCAACTTTGATTTCTGTCAATAAAAAGGCTTTTTTATAAGAATACACTTTATAAGAATGTCCATGATAAAAATGGCCAAAAAATTAAGAATAATGCTAAGAATATCACCATCATGGAATTTTGCTACTCAAGCTAAGAATGCCATTTTTAGAGCATTTTCAATTAAAAATTGTCAATTACCCTCAAGTAAGGCTCACTCCTTTCACAAAAATGCCATTTTATTCTTTAGACGTTTGTACTAAATGTTAAATCTAGTCTGAAGTAGGATCCCAACCTAAGAATGCTGTAAGAATATTTTAGGATGATTTTCCCAAAAAAACTAAGAATATCCATGACGAAATGGATTTACACCATTCTTATAAAAAAAAGCGTGTAACCTATTTGCACATTGACTTTTAATGGCGTTGAGAAAAGGCCAAATAGTTGACAGGATGTGTGTTTCGACTATCAGAGAAAGGTCTTGTGATTTGAAAATAACTTACTCTATCAAAGCAGGATTCTTCGGCTACGAAACCCATTAAATTAAAAGCTCAAAAAGCTAGACACGAGACTCCTGGATGGGAAATGAAGCCACTTATTTCCCTTTCTATACGCTTGACCCGCATGGTTTTCATTTTTTTTTATTCAATTGATACGAAGCGGGACAGTGGATGGGTGTGGTATAATTCCAGTTTGGGTACGAAGCGGGACAGTGGAAGGGTGTGGCACAATTCCAATTTGGGTACGAAGCAGGACAGTGGAAGGGTGTGGCGTAATTCCACTTTGGGTACGAAGCGGGACAGTGGAAGGGTGTGGCACAATTCTTGTTTAGGTACGAAGCGGGACAGTGGAAGGGTGTGGCATATATCCAGTTTGGGTACGAAGTGGGACAGTGGAAGGGTGTGGCATAATTCCACTTTGGGTACGAAGCGGGACAGTGGAAGGGTGTGGCATAATTCCACTTTGGGTACGAAGCGGGACAGTGGAAGGGTGTGGCACAACTCCAATTTGGGTACGAAGCAGGACAGTGGAAGGGTGTGGCGTAATTCCAATTTGGGTACGAAGCGGGACAGTGGAAGGGTGTGGCGTAATTCCGATTTGGGTACGAAACGGGACAGTGGAAGGGTGTGGCATAATTCCACTTTGGGTACGAAGCGGGACAGTGGAAGGGTGTGGCATAATTCCACTTTGGGTACGAAGCGGGACAGTGGAAGGGTGTGGCACAATTCTTGCTTGGGTACGAAGCGGGACAGTGGAAGGGTGTGGCATAATTCCAGTTTGGGTACGAAGCGGGACAGTGGAAGGGTGTGGCATAATTCCAGTTTGGGTACGAAGCGGGACAGTGGAAGGGTGTGGCATATATCCAGTTTGGGTACGAAGTGGGACAGTGGAAGGGTGTGGCATAATTCCACTTTGGGTACGAAGCGGGACAGTGGAAGGGTGTGGTATAATTCCAGTTTGGGTACGAAGCGGGACAGTGGAAGGGTGTGGCACAACTCCAATTTGGGTACGAAGCAGGACAGTGGAAGGTTGTGGCGTAATTCCAATTTGGGTACGAAGCGGGACAGTGGAAGGGTGTGGCATAATTCCGATTTGGGTACGAAACGGGACAGTGGAAGGGTGTGGCACAATTCTTGTTTAGGTACGAAGCGGGACAGTGGAAGGGTGTGGCGTAATTCCAATTTGGGTACGAAGCGGGACAGTGGAAGGGTGTGGCACAATTCTTGCTTGGGTACGAAGCGGGACAGTGGAAGGGTGTGGCATAATTCCAGTTTTGGTACGAAGCGGGACAGTGGAAGGGTGTGGCACAATTCTTGTTTGGGTACGAATCGGGACAGTGGAAGGGTGTGGTATAATTCCAGTTTGGGTACGAAGCGGGACAGTGGAAGGGTGTGGCACAATTCCAATTTGGGTACGAAGCGGGACAGTGGAAGGGTGTGGCACAATTCCAATTTGGGTACGAAGCAGGACAGTGGAAGGGTGTGGCGTAATTCCGATTTGGGTACGAAACGGGATAGTGGAAGGGTGTGGCACAATTCCAATTTGGGTACGAAGCAGGACAGTGGAAGGGTGTGGCGTAATTCCAATTTGGGTACGAAGCGGGACAGTCCACAATCGCCGTCTTGGGTATGAAGCGGGACAGTCGAAAATCGTCGTTTTGGGTGCGACGCGGGACAGTCGAAAGTGACGGAAAATTCTTTGGTCTGTAAAATTGTTGTTGGGCGTGAAGCGGGACAGTCGCTTTCACTGTCCGGGTTATACCCATGTACCACGCTAACCCGACCTGATCCTTTCTGAAAAATGTCAATAACCTTTAACCCACCCACCCATATACGTCAATTGACGTTCTTCTAACCTAAAATTGATTTGTGACTGACCCCTAACTTAAGCGTACCACTCAAGAATTTTAAATAATTGGGATTCTTGCCGATTTCAACAGCAGAAACTACACAATAACTTAAAAAAAAGAACGAAATTCACATATACAATTGAATTTTTTGACGCAAACGATAGTTTTGATAATGCCACCCCTAGCTCGCTGGCAATAGCACTCCGTTATGCACAAGTCATTAAATTTGTACTTGTGTTTGTCCGAGTTTCAATCCCAAAATCCTTTTCGTTATTCTCAATTCGTGAAAGTTATAACTTCTCCGTTGTTATTGAATGTATTCAACATGCAAGAGTGCCGCAAAGGATGATGGGACTGAAAGTCGGACAAACAGATAAATTGAAGTCTATTTTTATATTCACAGCGGTATGCTTATAGCTACTTTAATTTAAAGTGCACATAAAGCGGTGCACATAGAGGAAAGTGCACATAAAGCGGTGCACATAGAGGAAAGTGCACATAAAGCGGTGCACATAGAGGGTAATATATATAGCCACAATGCTGCACGCAAAAAACAGGAATTCAATTGTAAAGGATTCCAAACGCCTAAGATTAAAATTGCAAAGAAAATTTACGAAAAGAATATATACCCAAAAAAGCATTGGCGGCCCTTTTGCAAAAATAAGCCCAAAATTTTTTTACAAATTCAAGACAATTCAAGGGCCCCATTTCCTTCTAGTTCCAGAATGAATTGTATTATATATAAATATACCATGAATACTGGTGATAGTTCCAGACCATAATTCGTTGCGCTGCTGTAACTGCACCGGCTTATCAATGGCTATCCCTTCAGGAAGAATTGCCTTTGAAACATCAACGACTGTAGCTCTGTTATCATCCCAAGTTACAATAATATGTTGTGGCATGACGACGTACGATATTTGAACAACAACAATCGGAATGACAATGGTAATTAAGAATAAAAATGACAATAGGATATAGGATACCAAAGATATAACTGCGAGTTAACCACAAAAATTTGAAGAAAAATTGCGATTCATGAGCAGGAAGGAGAAACGTGCTAGCTCACAGATAATTTGCAGACTTGAATTAAAGTGTGTTTTATTGTATAACTTGGTTTCATATTAAAATGTTTAAAAAATTTGTCAATATTTTATAATTTAGCATTAAAATAATATGAAAAATTCACTTCAAGACTATCTTGAGTTATTTTAAAGAAAAAGTATATCAAAAATATTGGTCTGCAAAATTAACTCGTCATCTGTTAAGGTGATGGCTCTACCACGCCATCACGTCGCAACAGTTCGGGGGCGCGCGCGCGGCGGTGAAAAGAACACAACGGAGTGGGTTTCCCACACTCTTATTATCATCAACGAAAAGTGTTAGTTATATCTATATGTAATATAGTGGGGTCGTTTAGCATAATTTACAGGAAAAAAAATAATATATAGCTGAAACTTTCTCCAGACCTTCTCTATAGGACGCTTATGCCTCAGGAAAAAAATCCCCTAGAATCCCACTGGTGGAACATTCCCTTTTTGGGCAATTTCTTTTTTCCCCAGGCAAAACCCTAAGGGCGAAATGTTTTGAAAAAAACTCATTTTCAGACAATATCAGGTATACCATTCGAAAGCTCTCAAAAAACTATACAGAAGACTTTCAAACGGGTATGGCCGATTTCATTACCTAACTCGAGATATTTCATGCGCAAGTTCCACTTTTCGCCACATTTTGGTCTAAAATTGACCAAAAATTGCATCTTCTGCGTGAATTATCTCGAGTTAGAGTTATATAGAGGTAATGAAATCGGCTATACCCGTCTAAAAGTCTTCTATATAGTTTTTTGAGAGCTTTCGAATGGTATTCATGATGTTGTCTCAAAAAAAGTTTGAAATTTTCAAAAATTTTTGACCTTAGGGTTTTGCCTGGGGAAAAAAGAAATTGCCCAAAAAAGGGATGTTCCAATAGTGGGATTTTAGGGGATTTTTTCCTGAGGCATAAGCATCCTATAGAGAAGGTCTGGAGAAAGTTTCAGCTATATATTATTTTTTTCTACAAACAGCCTGTACTTTTGCAACACGACCACACTAATAATATTAATAGAGCGGGATCGTGTCAAAAATATCCAGTGTTTGGATCGCTCATAATACTTAGATTATAGATAGTAGTGCAGGGGGTAGTAGTAAGTTAAGAGAGAAGGGAGTTGGCGCGGGCCGGCAGCAGAAAAAAAAGGATGTTGAATTGAGAGTAAGATGAGGAGATAGCGTGTGCGTACTCGCGGATATATGATGAATTGGATAAAAAGGACACCTCTCTTTGTTCTTGTGTATGCGTTATGTATGTGGTGCCATGGGGAGACTTCTCCCGCATGTGCAATGGATACGAAACGAGTCTTTCACTAAAACGATGTTTCCATCATAGACCACAACGCCTATATATTTCGCTCAAGAAGAATCGAATCGTCAAAAATCGACCGATATTGATTTCATTTTGGCACAGAGGAGAACTTCATCTCGCGCCTATCACCAACTTTTTATCAACCGTGTTGTCCCTGTTTTGTGTATCATATCTAGCTTTTGTAATGACATCCAGCCAAATCGAATTTTTTCCCGACTAATTAAAACCCCGAAACTTTTTCCCCGATAAGGGGATTTTGTGCTGATGAAAATCTCAATTTTGTTTTCTAATTTCTTGATCTACAATCATGGACGAAAATTGTGAGACAACCCTCCTTCCCCCCTTCCCCCCAGTGGCAATGTTGAAGGGCATTGGAAAAGTCGGTGGGAAGATTGTTCGCACTAAACATTGCCACTGGGGGTGGGGGGAAGGGGACCATTCCATGCTCTTTCCAGAGCATTTTCCAGTGTTTTTCTCAAACATTGAAGTCCATGATTGTATTTAAATGTCATTGCCCAGAGGTCCATGTTAGTGGTCACATTTATCTCCCATATCAGATCTTTCCCATCTGCATTACAACCCTTAGATTTAGATCAGATACACATTTTTTTATAAGCAGCCGAGTTGCTAAGGGCTCAGGCCTCAAAATGGCCCGAAAAATAAGCAACTTGCTTACAACCCTGAGGCCTCAAATCCAAATTAGCAACTTTTTTCCTCAGCAATAATAAAAACAACTTTAACACAAATTTGAAAGAAAGCCTTGAAAATTTTCGAAAAATGTGTCTACTGCCCACTGAAAATTGAAAAATTGTTGAAAAAGCCAAAATGTGATTTTTAACCATTTTAAACTTGAAAATTTTTAAGCAACCTTGCAAGCAACTTTGATGAGCCTGAATTTCGAAAAACCCTTAGCAACTCCACGCCTGACCCGAAAAACGGAGTTGCTTATAAAAAAATGTGGGAAATTGATCAGAATAGATCTACTTTGGAGAAGGTCCCCCCCTAGAGAGAAAGGGGCAAAGCATCATCGGTGGCAGCCATAACTCTTTTTGGCGTAGGTATATTATGACACAGCCTGGAGTGTAGAGACAATGAAAGGGGTTCATTAATTCTAGATGCAGTCAGGCCAGGGCGGCCGCCATATCATAACGGGGCCATGTATATCATTGTTCATAGTTATAGTTCAGCATACTGTATACTGTAATTTGTTAAGTCAGAAGTATACAAAATTTCCTTGATGATTAATTGAAGGCTTGTGTTGATGTGATGGTGTGATCGCCGTACGACGCGAGCATGGCGGGGGCAGAAGAAGCAAGGCAGCAAGAAGGATTGGCTAAATAAACACGTCAATCTTGTCGGCCGATTTTCAAGCAACTAGGTAAAATATCGCTTCAATTATGCAGCGTCGTCAAAAATTGGTGAAAAGTCTGTTAACTGTTTAAAGATTTTAGCCCACGATTTTTGCTTGAACAAAATTGGCGTGCGGTGTGTGTAAACCACCCTGCTTTTATTTTAAGTAGATAAGAGACTACGAAGTCTTCTAAGTGTCATCTCGGTGTTGGTGTGGATTTTTGCTGAATTTTTCGATTAGATTGTATCTGCTTCCCCTTCCATTTCTTTCTTCATCACATTGTTACTTTGTTACATTTTTGCACCATATAATCTGTATAATGATGTATCATCAAGACCATCAAGTAAATGCTAGCCCGCACGCTCGGGATTATAATAACGCCGCGGACGATTAAATTACGACGAATTTAGAAGTGGCTTTTAGCGCTGTCGGCGCTTAAAATCATTTCAAAAGTACGGATGTATTTTACAGCACGTATCAAATTTGAAAACATACGGGCTTCTTTTTCATTCTGCAAATTAAATCTAAAAGGATATCTCTAAAACCCAGGTCTCCACAAACTGAAGCAACAAGACAAAATGGCGGCCAATGAAGAAGTGCCAAACCTGACTCAGACGAAAAAAAGTAGAAAACGTGGCTTTTATGGGCAGTATCTGTATGAAAGTGTGGGAAGTAACATGCCTAGAACATCAAAACATCACTTGAAGAAGAAAATGGAATCAAATAAACAGTTTCTTGAGGTAAATCAAAGTATTTCATCAACAACAACAGCAGCAGAACCAGAAAATATGTCAGCAGATTCAGATAACTTGGGGTGTGACATGGATCATAGCGAAGGACAGGATGATGTGGATATACATGATGGACCTGTTGTGATTAGTACTGCCAACAGAAAAGATTTAGATTGGAAAGATGAAATTTGTGAAAGTGAAGATGATGACGGCCAAAATCACACTGTTATGAGCTCGTCTCAATATCAACAAGACAATAGCAGTAGTATTGATGAGTTTGAAGATCCAGCTCTGTTTAGTGCTGAAGAAGATGAGTTATCTGAGTTTGAGGAGGAGCAAGATTACAGAAATACAGACGGTGACAACCGTTTCACTTCTTCTGATGAAGAAGTAGAAGAAGACTCCAATTGTCAAAATGATATGGAAGATGATGAAGGAAGTCAACCTCTCTACTACGGTTCACAAATAACTGTTTCAGTTAGCATCATGCTCATTCTAACCTTCATTACAAGGTGAAATATTGATTTTTTTTTTCTCCTTCTCTGGATGGACGTCAATCAAAAATATGTTCCATTCGCCTAAGCCGACCGATCCTACTCGCTTTGACGAAAAAAAAACAACAACTATACTTTGAAATTATTTTCTAAAAAACCTATATAATTAAATTTTCACTCAGTGGCCATCAAAAAATTGTTCTGTTCGCGTCACCTGCCCGCATCATATTTTCTACTGGTTTTCCGGTGCGGAGATGTAGGAAAAAATCCGGGAAAGCAATTTGTTCTTTTAAGGTATAGCTTTTTTCTTGATCGCTCTTAGCGGCCATAAAAAAACCAGTCTGGGAAATCCTCTCAAATGCACACTTATGTTCCGAGGCCGTAAGCGTGCAATTGCACGGTTATCAAAATGGCAGAATTTTTAAGCGTGTAATTACACGCTTATCGAAATTGTTCTGAAACGGACGGCCCTTTATTAATATTCTGACACGCAATTCCTTCCGAAAGCTCTGTTGAATTTCAAAAGCCTAGGGTAGTTTTACTCGAAATTTATCGTAGAAGAAGATTCTGTAAAAATGGATTGCCCGTTAAACCATGCCTTCGCCCAAATTAGAGAATTCTGAAGCCCTTGAAATCCCTAAGCAATTTCAACCGGGGCGGGAACGGGCGTAAATTATAACCATGCAATTGCGCGCTTACTCCCTTGGAACATAAGCGTGCAATTGAGAGGATTTCCCAGACTGAAAATTGTATTGTTTGTGTCACCACCCGCCTCTGACATACTAGTGCTGCAATTTAAAAAAACCCGGGAATTTTTCCGACCGCCTGTCCGCCCGCATGCATTTGTAACACCTGCTGCGACACAAACAGAAAAAATTTTTGATGGTTGCCGTACCATCCTCTGTCCCAGACCGGATTAATCGAACTAATCGAACCGATTTTTTAATCAGCCATTCTAATTCGCGTCAGCATTCAGCTATAATTGCTGACGCAAATGCCGACGTAAATTTTGCTTTTGCCGACGTTAAAGTGCTTACTGTACTATTAGAACCCAGAATTTTTTGCCGACGCAAATAAATCTTAATTGAACTTTGTCGAACTTAATCGGACTTTGTTCGTCGATTAAAATTTTAGCTCCGATCAAAGTTCGATTAACTGGTTCAATAGCTCGATTAACAGGTCCGATTAGTACAATTAACAGGTCCGATTAGTACAATTAACAGGTTCCATTAGTTCGATGTCATGCTTATTGATTTTGTAGGCATCACCTCACTGGTGTTGCAGTCGATGATCTCATTGCTTTGATTGAAGTTCACATGATGATTCCAAATCTTTCAAAAACAGTTGTTAAGCTGATCCAAAAGTTTTTTGGCGGAGTGAAGGAAAAAATTGTTTTTCATCATTTCTGCAAGAATTGCATGAGTTACATTGGGTTGCAAGATCAGAAGTGTTGTCAAAATTGTAAAAAGACTTCAAATGGAAACTCCTACTTCATTGTCATTCCATTGTTGGAAAGTATACAGTCTTTATTCAAATGTATGTTATTTTTTTAATTAACTTATTGGTTATTTTGAAACAACTTTACTCTGTAATTTGGTTCAGCATTGTAATTCCTTTATCAACACTTATTTCGTTTTATAACATTTCCTTGAAGTTTGGACGTTTTTTATGATCAAATCTGTCTGGTTTTTACAGTCCTCTATATAAATGAATAGTGATTACAAGCTATGGAGAGCCGTGATTACCGTGAGAGGTCCTAAATCCGACACCACTCCCTAAATCCGATGGGGTCTTTCAAAGATACAAACTAAAATAAAAACAAACCTTTCGCTGTGACGCAACGAAGATACCAAAGTGTCAACTAAACTGAGAGATTTGATACACTGAACCAATTGAACCAAATAACAATAATTGCTTCTTATAACAAAACATATTTTTTTATTGCAATATGCAGAACGTCATAAATGACAACAGTAGTAAAAGCATCATAAAAAGTAATGAGATGTTTTGTTTCGAAAGTTCTAGCAATAGTTTATTGTCAACTTGGAGAGGGAACGTTTGTAAACATAGAATTTTTTTTCATAACAGTTATTTGGGGGGTCGGAATTAGGCAGGGGTGTCGGATTAGGACCTCTCACGGTACTGTATAGTTTGTGTATTTATATTTTAGCTTTTACACGTAAAAAGTGAAAAATGTAATAATTTTGAAATAATTTTTTTTACTTTTCCTAGATAAAGGGTTTATGAATGACTTGAGGTACCCTCTCTGGAGAAGGAAGAAAAATCCACAAAACATTGAGGATGTATTAGATGGAGAACTGTATAAAAAGCATTTTGGTAAAGATGGGTTTTTACATGGAACTGAACATTCTGCAAAGAAAAATGAAATTCACATTTCATTGCAGTGCAATACTGACGGTGTCAAAATTTTCAAATCTTCCAAAGTAGAGATATGGCCCATATATTATACAATCAATGAGCTCTCACCTACACTACGGTAAGACATATCGTCAACAGCCTTAACATTTCACTTTGCTGCCTTACATTTCCCTCTGCTTTTTCCCTCTGAAAATCTGGTCTTTGAATTTGTTTGCAGTTTTCACTCATTCGTTTTTGACTACACAATTGTTTCGCTTTCGTTTTTCATAGGTATTTATTTTCAAGATCTCTGGAATATTTAGTAAAGTTTTATCTGTTATAGGGCTGGTTCACTTCCAAAAACTCAGAATTTGATTGTTGTTCTAATAGAAAGTTGTTCACTTTTGATATTTCCTCTATTTATACTGGAATGTATAATCAAGTCTCAGACTTATAGTGACTGGATGTGATGGACATATTTTTGCCATCAAATTTGTGTTATTTATTTCTAAAGGTTTAAACACAGATTTTTTTTTCATTTCAGCTATCAAAGAAAATATCGATTATTTGCTGGATTATGGTTCTCTGACAAAAAGCCAGATTTAAAAGCATTTTTGAAACCATTTGTTGAGGAATTGAAAGTCTTGAGTACTGAAGGTAAGCATGAAACTCATCTAAAAACCATGCAACTTTCATGAAAGTGTCCTTTTATGACATTAAAAATCAAAATTTAGAGTGTTTTGCCCAGTTGACATGAATGAGTTTTTTATCTCGAACTGGTTGTATTCATTGTACCAGATTGTACCTTAATTTTGTGAAGATTGAATTTTGCTAATTGACCTGTTCCCATTTTTTTGCAAGAATTCAATTTAGTGAAAATTGCCAAAAAATTTTCTATTTGTTAAAGTATGTCCACTTAAGGTATTCATTTTTCTACAGGAAAATCGATTGACACTGAAGAAGGACAAAAAACCTTGAAAGTGTCCTATTTTCTGGTATTTTTGATGCACCGGCCAAAAGCATGTTCCAGAATATCGTCCAATTCAATGGAATGTATGGCTGTTCATACTGCCTAGAGCCTGGTGAATCATGTAACACTGGAAAAGGACATGTTCATGTTTTCCCCTTTAATTTTGATAAAAGAGAGGGTCATGCTGCTCTCAGGTCACACAAGGAAACAAAATCTTTGGCAGCAGAAGCCCAGCAGATGATAATTGATACGGGCAACGTTGCACCACAAAAAGGAGTCAAAGGGTTGGCGTGGTCAATGACAATTCCCCGATACGACATCGTTAAAGGTTTGGGACTTGATTATTTACATAACACTCTTCTTGGCATAGTTAAAATGATAATGAAATTATGGTTCAATAAAAAATATAAAGATATGCCATGGTACATAGGTAGCCATGTATCTGAAATAGATGCAAGTGTAAAGACTTTAAGGCTTCCCAATTTGATAAGCAGAGTACCCAGAAATATTGAACATGATTTTAAACATTTCAAAGGTTCAGAATTCAGAACCTTTTTGTTGTTTTATTCTGCACCAATGCTGTATGGTTATTTACCAGAAGAATATTTTCAGCATTATTTGTTGCTTGTCGAAGCAATTTTTCTTCTGCTGAAAGATTCAATCTCACCAGTCGACCTTGTGAATGCAGAGAAGATTTTAAAGCATTTCTGCATGAAAGTTGCTAGACTTTATGGTCATCGCTACCAGACGTATAATGTCCACAACCTTCTCCATATGAGTTTCTTAGTTAAACAGAACGGACCATTATGGGCACAGTCAGCATTTTGGTATGAGGATTATAATGGGGATTACAAACACCTTTTTCATGGGACACAAAATGTAAGCATACAAATTGTTACCAATGTTATGGTTCAGCAAAAGATTCCAAGGATTGTGCAATCATTTACTCCTGGAGATATTGGATACAATCTGTACAGTAAAATGACAGTGCATTACCATCAACGCACTCAAAGATTAGGCAGTTGCATTTCAACAGGTATTTATTGTGTTGGAAATCTCTTAACCACAGAATCGACCACGTTTTCTACTGAAATTAAAACTTTGATTACACACCTTTACCCAAATTACGCAAAACTGTTAACATTCAAAAGAATATATTTTCATGGAAATATAATTCATAGTAAGAGCTACCAACGTGTTGCCAAAAGAAACACATTCACAGTTGAATACAATAGCAGATTTGGTTCTTCATTTGGAATGATTGATAGCTTTTTATGTTTAGTTGATGCCACCCAAAGTAATGTTTTTTTGGCAATTATCAAAGTGCCTGAAGTAATCAAGTCAAATTTTTGCAAAGACAATGTGGCAAAACTAAATCATATTATTCCTGTTTCTTCCACCAAAAATATTTTTGATATTTGTGAAATAAACAAAATCAAAGAAATTTGTTGCTATATTAATGGTGGAAGTGGAGTAGACTACATAATTAAATTTCCAAACAATATTGAGAAAGATTGATTGTCTTTTTTAACTTTGATTTTTAAAATTGTCTTTATTACCTTAAAATTTTTATTAATTTTTACAATAATTTACTTATTTTTGCAGATTTTTGCGAATCATGGTAATCTAGAAAACAATTCAATACTAATTTTTGTGAATGAAAGAAAATAAGTGATTTTGGAACAATTTTATGTACAAAGCTGTCTAGAAATCTGCAATTTTTGAAGTTTTTCAAAAGTAAATTTTGCGAACGTTTTCGAAAATATTACGAGATCAATTTTTGCGAATTTTTGTTTTTGAAAAATTTTAAATACATGATTTATTTTTGTGAATGGGGGCCAAATCCGCCCAAATCCGCCCAAATAAGTTACTAAGTCAAGTTGCTTAAGATGTTGGCTATTTTTCAGGGTTGAACCCTTAGCAACTCACTTGCTTACAAAAGATGTGTATAATATACATAATATACATATTATGTGAACCTAGAAATTTTTGACTTTTGTAATCATTTTGTCAACTTTAAAAAATCATATTTATCAATTTATGATTATAAGTTTGAAAAGGGTAGAATGTGAACTACAGGGAGTCTTGAAAATTGTAGTTGAAATCAGTAATGGTCAGACTCATCCCTTTTTCGTGTGCACTGTCCTTTTTACACTTGTATACTACAGAACTTATAAGCAATTATTTTTGATAAATAATTTTTTAATTATTGATATAATAAAGAAATCTCAGCATCTTTTCTTTCGTATTCCTTTTTCATTGTGAAGGTTGAAAGATATTCTCAGAGTTTTTCAATGCTTTAATTTATAGTCTACAGTTTATTTTTCTTTTTTTAGCTTTTAACTAAATAATAATCAAAATGAGGTGGAATGTGGAATAAAAGTGGAACAAAATAATAACCATCAGATAAAGATTTGGTAAGATTTATTGATATTATATTGACCTATGAGTTCACTCAGTAAAACAAATTTTTTAAAGACTCAACTTTGATTAATATATACTAGCTGGTACCCGGCGTCGCACGCCGGTGTCGCTAAACGCATCTGAAGCCCTTTCGATGATAAAATTTAGATCATATCTTAACTCGTCCTCTAATTTCAATATCATCCCAGTCGCTTGGCTCGTTTTAAGAAGTTATGCGAGGACCAAATTCATTTTGGCATTCAGGTTTGGTGGAATGATAAAAACTTCCTATCATTCTCCAGGCATATAAAGCTATAGGAAAAAGTTTCCCTTTTGGTTACATTTCGCTTTTGCGTATAGTCTTATTCGGGCTCAGTTCTTAAGAAACATGCATTTACTTTTCAATATTATTGTTTTTTGTAAAATCTTTTTTTAAATGTCATCTTTTTATTTAGTTCTTTGTTTTGAAAAGAAATCGAACGTTTTAATTTTTAAGTCATTAATAAAAACATTCGAACAAAACAGAGAAAAACAACAAAAGAATAGAAAAGAGAAAATACAAAAAAAAACATCAAAAAAATGCTCGGGCAAGTGAGGGCAAAATTGAAAACAAAACAATGCAGATAGGGTTTTAAAAATGAACAACCAATCAAAAAGCTTTCAGTTTCAAAACAGATGATCTGATTGCAGTCTTAACAATGCCTTATCAATGGCGCGAATATTATGAAACACGTTTGTGGAGCAAGAACAAAATAAAAGTCATCTTTTGGAAGAACAAAAACATTGCGTGCGAAAACGAAAGTATAACAGACAGACAAAACAACATACAGAATACGGCTATTAATATAGATAAAGCTTATTTAAAAAAAAAAACTTTAAAAGAGAAAAAGTCCGATTTTTGGAGAAAAAAATAATTTAGCAATTTTTTTTCATTTTTCCTTTTTTCTGGTTTATCTGAGTTATTTTTATACTTCAACTATACTTCTTATGTTACTTTTCACATTTTCCTGAGTTTTTCTATAAAAAAAGTGAAGCAGATAAACTAGAAGTATAAACAATGTATACTTTGTTTATACTTACACTCAAAAGTATAAATGAAGTATATGAAAGGTTTTATACATCAATGATACTTCCATGATCAATAGTATGTTTGAAATATACTTCAAACATACATTCTCTCTTAGAAGTATAAATTATGTATATATGCCATATAATTGAAGTATACTTTTTACTACCATATTTTGGTAAGGGTATCCACCTTAAAAATGATAAGTTCTATCGATTAACTAAAAATCGATTCACTCGAAAACTGCAGGAGATTCGAAGGGCAAATTTTTTTTGTCAATTCTACACCCTATCAGGAGCATAATATCAAAAATTTGCCCTGATCTAAGGGGTGCCCTACGAAAACCATTTTAAAGGCCTTTTTTGAATCTCCGACGCTGGTCTAAAATCTTCAAAATCTTGGGGTCTATTTTCAGCCAAGTATCTTAAAAATTCATGTTCATTTCTGATTTCATTCTCAAACTCATCTTCAGATCCAGATTCGTGGTCAATAGAGCTATCATCAACATCAAGGTTTTTCCTCTTTTTGCTCTTTGACGATCCCTTTCTAGTTTTTTGTCATGCTCTAATTTTGCTTTTTTGACAAGTTCTTTCACAATCATAGGACATAGGTCTAATCTAATAAATGTTTATATTTTCAAAAAACTTCATGAATGATTCTAAATAAGAGTCTTTTCCGTTCTTAAGGTCATTTACATTTTCCCATGTTCCCAACGAGTGAATCATTAATTGACGCTTACAATAGTCCTCTTCTAATGGCCATATGGGAAGAGTTGGAATTCCAGTAAAAACAGGAACATGGTTTTTAGCACACTTAGGGGTGCAAACACAAATTTGAGCCAATTATACAAAGTCATATTGGGATAACGTATTCGACGTTTTTCACTCAAAAACTTTTCTAGAGGTGTTTCTTTTGTTGCATCCCCATCAGAAAACTTGAATTTATTGCACGAAAACCACTAAGACCTATCACTGCATAAAACCATCTTCTTTCCATTTTTTGGAAGCGCGAAAAAAAAAATTTTTCGGACATCAAATAAAAAAATTATACATTTCCAAATCCTTTTTCCGAAAAATTATCCTTTCCAAATTTTGAAACAGAAAAGAATTAGTTTTCGTGATATCAAAAATTGAGAAATGTTTGTTTTTCGATTCGATGGAAAAGTAATTATTTTCGGACAATTATTATAATTGAAAGGATATATTTTTTCTATAAAAAAAGTGGAAAGGTGTTATATCCTGTTAATTGGAAAAGAATTCATTTTCGCCACTTTTGGATTTCCGAAAAGAGCCATTTTTCTGACATTAGGAAAATGGAAAGGTTCTCTATCCTGATAAATCGTAAAGAATCAATTTTGAAATCTTTTGGCTTTCGAAAAGAGCCACTTTTTCTGAAAAAAGAAAATGGAAAGGTTTTATGTTTTGGTGATTCGTAAAGAGTCTATTTTTGACAGCTTTGGATTTCCAAAAAGAGCCACTTTTCTGAAGGTGGGGATGCGGAAATGATGAACTTTTTTAATAAATAAATGCTCGACCAGAGTAGTATACATCCAATACATAAACAGCCGGTGAAGCAACACCGAGACATACTTTGAAACATACTTTAATTGTCAAACGTTAAAAATAAATTTTTTGGGTTTTCTAAAGGGGATTGCTCCGCTGGTCAGGGTACCTTTTTAACCTCCACGAGTCCCAGGTAGGGTCGCAAAAACACCAAAACAGAAAAATCAGTCCCTCGTAGGGTGCCTTTTTTTGGAAAATTTGGGGAAAAAGTAGAAAATTTGAGAAAATTTTGGAATTTCTTTCCCATTCAGGGTCACTTTTTCGCAAATTTCGAGTAGGGTCCATTTTTCGAACCTCAGCGGAGCACCCCCGTCGGTCGACAAGGGTAGTACCCCCCCCCGGGGGGACTCTCACTGGGCATGTGACACCCGTTAGTTCATTCTTCTTAACTAAGGCTCCGAAAAGGTGGATAATTCCTTTTGTCGTTTTTCATTAAAATGTAAGAATTTGATGTTTCTAGATTGACTGTCTTTTCTTCGTTTGTACTTTAAGAAAATATTAAGTGTTCTTCTTGAAATTTAAACAAAAAGCTTTTTCATAAGAATATCAAATATCGAAAATACAATCATCAAAAAAGAAAAGGTAATAATTTCGAATTTAAAAAACATTACAATCTCTACGTCGGGATAAAAGTAAGGAGCAGCTTTTCTTGTAGCTGATTTGGCAAAAGTAGTATATTTTCAATTTTATGAGAGCATTATGAGAATGTTTTTTTTAGGGAGTGACAAGATCATTTTTTAGTGTCCAATAAAACACTCCGTGTCTGTTAGAGTAATGACAGGAAAAAGAAGAGCCGTCCTCTGTTGACCAAATTAGGTGCCGCTTTGCTTTTTTGCACCATAGAATTAGCAGTTTTCAGTCGAAACGATAAGAAATATCCTACATTTTTTACTTTGAAAGATCCAAACTTCAAGAATTGTCTCCTTAGTTTGTCCCATAATTGATTAACCCATCACGGTACTGCCGGTATCACAGACCTTGTGGGACCCACTACAAAATTTGGCTGAAAATTTTGTCTCCGCTTGGAAACTGCCATGTATAAACTTTCATCCCCACAGTGGGAGAAGCTCCACCGGGGCTGTGACACCGTGACAGGGGTATGATCAGCTCTTTTTGCACACCTTCACGTGCTCAAATCAATCTTCTTTGTATATGACTTGCAGCTTTCATTTCATGTATTCCATTTTGAGATTATTTTCAAAATTTTGTGTTTTTATAAAAGTTGCAAAACTTTTCAAAGTTATCCAAAGTTTTTTTCAAATGTCCAGCAACAATGGCTAGCCATTATGCCTACGAAGGTCTTTTAATTAAGTGCTAATCTCGATTTACTTCATTATAGTTGAAAAATTTAATGCAAGGCAATTTTTTGTTATTTGATTTGAATCAAGTGCAAAGGCGTTTTGTAGAAGGAGATACAATTTATTTTAGGCATTCTTTCATAAAATGAAGATAGTATAATCCTTTGGCAGCTACTTTTGTTTCGTTTGAGTATTCTAAATGTAAGGTGATTCACTGTTTTGGGCCTCGCAGCGTTTTGCGACGCTGCACTTACGGCTAGTAGGTAAGCCTGTATTTTACATTATAGATTGTATAAAAATGTTGGGAATTAGATATTTCGCAAATCAGCCGAAAATAATTTTCATGGTCAGCGAGTTTGACGATTTTTACATATATAACCATAGAATTATTAAAAGAGTTTTGATCTTTTAATAATTCTATGATATAACGAACCAGGAAAGTATATAAAAAGAAATCACTTTGATATTTCATGAATTCGCGTTTTTTTTTTAAGAACAAATTTTAAAGCTTTCGGGTATTCTTAACTTTTCAGCCTAAAAATGTTTTTAGCATGTTATTATTTTCCCGCACATTATTTCCTAAGAAATCGGGTGTTTTCGAGTCCCCAAAGCCTTAAAATGTTCTTAACGATTCTTATACTTTCTCTTTTTTCGGCGCTATTTCAAAGGCTGAAAAATTTGTTAGGCGGTTTCATCAAAAAAATTACAATTAACTGTTTGAACTAAACAACACCATTCCCTTTGGGACCCCTTTATAATTGTGGAAAAATTACGATATATTCAATTGCAGTCCAATTAAGTCTCTCATAGAAGAATGTTAATATAGAGATTTTAATTGGCAGAAATTAAAAAAGCCTTGATTTGTCACGAAATTATGTAACATGTTTTCATGCGGACTTTACAGTAAGCCAAAGAGTGAAACAAATGTAAAGAAGTAAAGACTTTGCGATGAATATTTGCGTCAATAATGTAATGATCATGTAAGTACACTTTTTAGTTATTTTTGGAATAGCCTGTCTAAAACACATAATTTCTTTCTTGCTATTATGTTTTTTTGTAATCTTCAAGTCATTTTGAATTTCCACTTATTATTTTCAATTTGAAATAAAGATAAAGGGGCAATTAATCTGTTAGATAATCCTGTTTAAGAAGTAGAGTATAATTTTATAATTTTCTCTCGACAGAAAATCGAAAAACGTATCGCGAGCCCAGCGGAGAGAGCCGAAACATCAATTCGCTGCAATGTCAAAGACGTGTGGAGAAAACTTATCACAGAATGAACATCGTCTCATCAGAAGACAAAGATATAAATATATGGTTATAAGAAAAGGAAGTAAATATGATTGTTCGACAACACAACCAAAGAAACATCTTCAATGAGGGGGAAATACAAATCGTTTGAACGAAAAATCGGAGAAAGTAATTGAAGAAGTAATTGTCAGACTTCTTTTTTTAGTTGGTTCATCCTTTTTTATACGAAAACTATTTTTTTAACCGCAACCCAATTCTCATTTCTTAAATTCGAATAATGCTTTACAATGTCAAATTTTGTCAGAAATAGCCCCCTAATCCTATATCGAAGTTCCTACTATACCACATCAATTTTTGTCATTTTTTACAAGAAATTAGATGTTATAATTTATTATTTTATTAATTTAACTCATTTTGTGTAAATAAGGTATACTTGAGATTTCTAGCACAAGAATTATGAGTACATATATATTAACTTCACCATATATGTTAATATGAATTTATTTAATATTGACTTTAATTTTAAAGAAGAAAATCATCCAAGAAAATCATATTTCCATATCTTATCGAATTTAATCTATCGTCTAATTTCATTAAAATGGCAGTAACGTCGGTTGATGAAAACTTCGTATTTCAAATACGTCAGAAAATTAGTTCTTTTTTTACACTTTCCTGTTCTGATAGTATTTCTTTTCGGAAGGTTCATGAAATTTTTCTTTTTATATAAATTTACCAGCAAAATATTTTTTCTTTTCGTGAATTTTCATCGTCTCAGCAGTATTTTTCGTACACCAAATAAATAGTTTAGTAATTCCATCAAAACGATCAAAAAATCAATTCTTCCTGTACAATATCGAATTTAGAAAGCTTTCCTATGCAGGAGCTTCGATGAAAACCTATTCCTCTAACAAATATTTTATCATAAAATTAGTTCTTTTCGTACACTTTCCCGTTCTGATAGTATACTTCTTTTCGGAAGGTTTGATGAAATTTTTCTTTTTATGTAAATTTACCAGCAGACTATCTTCTCTTTCCGTGAATTTTCTTCGTCTGATAGTAGTTCTTTTCGGAAAATCACAAAATAATTTAGTCTTTCCATTAAAGTGTATCAGAAAATTAACCCTTTCCCTGCAATTTCGAAACCGAAAAGATATCCTTTTCGTAAATCGAAAAGAAACAGGTATTCTTTCCAGTACTTTTCGGGGCAGAAAATGATAACTTTTCGGTTACAGAAAAGAATGGAAATATAATCTTTTCGAAAGGATACTTTTCGTCCTTATTGTGCACTCGAAAAGAAATCCTTTACGGTGCATGTAACTACGAAGAAAGAAATCCTTTTCACCGTCTATCGGACAGTCGGAAAGATCATTTTTCATGCAGTGTATTCTCCTGAACTGTCGAGTGCAATGAAACAAACAACCCCGACAATTCAGAAAATCAACAGCAGCTGCTGGCATATCAATCAATCCTATAATTTTCAAAATTAGTTGTTGGGCAATACTTCTTACAGATGCAACATCACTATTAACATCTAATAAATGTTTATATAGACGAATGAAATCGTCTGTACATTTGGCACCCTTGCAGGCATACTGAGTGATGTATCTTAACAGAGCCAGTAAGTCTTGATCAATGATGGCTTGCGTGTCTGAGTTGGCTAACCATGTTAACAGGCATGTTTTGACATGAGATATCAGAAAAGAATGATCTCTGTTGCCTTCAAAACGTGGATGTTCTCCTGGTGTTATTAGTGAATGGAAAGGATGAGTTTCTTTTCCTTCGGAAGTTCTATTTTCGATATCAAACTTACCAAAATGGAAACGACAATATTTTGTTTTAGCACCATCAGACTTCACATTTAAGCAAGTATTATTACACTTATGCAAGCCCACCTTATTTGTCAAAGCAATATGAAAATCTCTCATGGATTCTTGACTTGAGTGGTCAGAGAGTTTTTCTGACAATGGATTATAATCTGGAGGTTCATAATCTCCATCAGGTTTGGGCCATTCAGATTTTTTGGGGATCCAGACCCTTTTGCCATTCTCGTCAATTTCTTCATGGCCACCTGCAGGGTGCATAGATACAAAATTAGGAGTGAAAATCTTCTGTATTTTGTAAATGTAAATCAGTCTGAAGTAAACTATGAAGTTCAAATGCTGCATCAGATTATTTACATTACCTTTTCCATCATCGGTCATCAGAGCCATTGCATTTTCTATTTTCTTTGCGTGACTATGAATCTCACCACGACCTTTTGCAAACTCATACCTAATCCACATGTCAGATGTTTGAAATAGTTCTTTCCCGACAGTTTTGTAATAATCAAGGGTCCTTCTCTCAACGTATTTGGTGACAATATGGAGATTTGACAAAACTAATTTACGATGGTATGAAAAATCATTATTAATGCACTCAAGGACAGTCTCGACGGGTAACCCTTTAACAACAGATTCATACTTGGCAAGCAATTGCTTAAGGGGATCCCAGTGGTATTCAGCCATAGAGTTTGTGTCAAAGTAGGCTGGAAGGTCCCCATATCCAATCTTTCTAAACAAAGCAAGGTTGTCAAGTTCAATTTTCCTGTCTCGCCAATATGGATCACTATTAGCAAACTTAGCACCAACAATTTTCTTGGTACAGAAATATCATTATTCTCTAAATTTTCACGTAATTCTTCAACAGAAAGATGTGCGTCATGAAGTTGTTGTGCAACAATAAATGAACCTTGGTTTAAAGCCCTTTCCCTTAGGCCAAGATTTAAAAGAAAAAATCGAAGTGTTGGATGGGAGCTCACACGGTTGTCACCGCAGTGGTAGATATGATCCACCCACTCTTGATAATCAGGGGTTGTTAGTTGAGGAATGGTGATGTCTGCTGAACCATTGATAAATATTGTTGGAAAAGCCATTGCAAAAAACCACATGTTTTCCTTTCGGGCACAAGTTCACGTTTTTCACTTGTTATTTCGGCCACCCCAACTCTTTGAAGGTGTACAAGATCTTGTACAGTCTCTTCATCATCTACAGTTTTCTGTAAAAGTTTCCTCCAAATCTGAGGATCCTGGTTGACCTTCAGATAAATTCTTATTCAAGTTGGGAACCTTTGTTTTGTATTCAAGATTTGGAACACCTGGAGAAATTTGTCGACCATCATTAGGCAAATTCTCTAATCTTACACAGTAAATTATAACATCAAAATAAAAAGGGTTGGGAAGCCATAGAAAAAACCTGCCTTTTAAAGGCGTATTAATATGATCTGGTCCATCATAAACTTTAGAACTAGGAAAGGCAGTACCCATTCCACCATGTGGAAAACCAAAGACGAGCCCTTTCAAAGCCTGTTCAACATTATCTCGTTTAACAATAAAGTCTTTCAAAACTTCCCCATTCTCGCCTTTCTTTCGAACCAATATAATTCCTACTTCTTGGGGGAGGCTTGGCAAAGTCTTTGCAATTTTCATGTCCTTTCAGCATGCCGTATTTAAGGATGGTAATTTTAATCTATCCTTTATTTTTTGGGGTAGCTTCCCTTTTTCTATGTCCATTTTTAGTCAAATGAGCAGGTGTTACAGACCGCGCTACCGAAAGTACTCGCAGAAATTTTATATCTTGTATATAGTTTTTGCCCACCAAGTTGGAGTGGTATAATCATTAAAAAAATAAATAAATAATGTCCAGCCTATGTGCCGATATTTGCCTAAGCATTCTCAATTCCCGGGTGTACCAAACAATTTCGCCACAGAAGAGGGGAATACAGTGGAACCTCTAATTAGCGGTCACCATCGGGGAAAGGGGTTAGTGTGCGCTAATCAGAAGTGTTCGCCTTTTAGAGACTTTTGATCTCGGAGCTCCAATTTTGAAATTAGGCCATCCCAGGGTGTCGAAAATACAAAATTCGGGTCTAAAGTACTTATCTGCAGACACTAGGCCATAGAAGAACAAGAGAAGGTTATTGAAACACAACAATTTAGTTTATAACAAATGAAAGAAAATCTAGAATTATAACAATAAAATTCAAAAATACAATTAACTTGATTGTCATTACTAATACACCGCCATATTACTTATTTGTAGAAATAAGTAATAGTTATCGCATGACTTCGAGTGAAATACGATAAATATTTTACGAGTTCCGGACTTTTTCCGTAATATTTTTCCGAGCCTGTAAGGCGAGGAAAAATATCGGAAAAAGTCCGGAACGAGTAAAATATTGAGTATTTCACGAGAAGTCATGCGATAACTCATTTATTGTCGACCCAAAAAAATTTATTGTTTTTCGAAAAAGTTCAAATATCAAATTCTAAAAGCAGTCACATTTCTACTTTTTATCGAAACAAAGGTCAAAACAAAAAAATTTGAAAATATTTAGTTTTTTGTTCGAAAATCAATCGAATATTTTGATTGAAGTTTGATTGACGTCATTTAACGTGTGCATAAACAAAAAGAAAATAGTTTCAAGAACAAAAGAGAAAGTTGTAAAACAAAAGAAAACGTGGACGAAATAATTATTACTTGATGTCATAAAATATTTAAACATTCGAACCTCGAAAATAATTTACAAAACGTGTCTAAACAAATCATTTACAAACAGACTTCATTGAGTCAGGACGTGTAAAAACAAAAACAAAAATTCAAAGTTCTTGTGAAGATTCAGAATCTGAGTAAATGATGCATCTGCGTTTTTTCGGACGTGGTTGTGAAGAAGAAGCATTTGTTAATGGTGTTTGTGACTGGTTATAAAAATTGACAGTGCATCCATGAAAATTAAATGCTGACGTGCGTGGGTACAAAACTTGTTGTTGTTGATCGAAAAAACTAAACGTAGGATTTTGTACTCTCATATCTGTAGAAGATACCAACATGGCATTTTTGGGATTTTGGTTCGAACCCCGGGAAGAACTGGAACAAGGGACGTTGTCAATAGCATGGGAGATTTTTCTTTGCTCCACCTCGTCACCGCTGTCGTAGGCATCCAAACCAGTCTCATTCTTGTGTCCAGTAATGCCGATTATCTCTGAACGAGGAACACTGTTGGCTTTCAATCTCTTCACAACTGTCTTTCGAGCTGAGTGGTTATGGTCAATTTCTTACCAGACGAAGATGCCGCAAGAGGAGAATTTTGAATCATTCTCTTCATGATTGAGTCGATGGTATTTTTACCCATGTTTTGGTTTTTGAACCAAAGATTTGTTGTTGATTTATGATGGATAGACAAATACATTGGACCCGATAATCGAAGTGATAGTGGTCGTTTTGAGAGATAAAATTTGTAAATCATCACTGGGCAACGAGAAGAACCATTAGCAAACATCTTGGGTTGCACTGATCTGTGAATCTCTCGAAGACCATTTTGTCTGGTTTTGGAAAAACTTTCAGCAAAGGTGAGAAATTCGTTTCCTTCTTCATCAACTTTCCATGTAAAATCTTCAACCTTCATTATGTGATGCTCCTGACGACCTCTCAAACCAAAATGCATTGTAAATTGCCACCAGATAGTATTGATAAGGGAAAATGCATTTTCAATACCAAATTGACCACACTCCCACAGTGTCTCCTCCTCTGCTCTCGTTAAGCTGATCGCCTTGTTTGGTCTTTTCCCCATTCCTTGCTCTCGTAAGAACCTAGCTTTTCCTTCTAAAACAGCTCGAGAACTTGTAAACTCTCTGTCTTTAATGATAGAGTAGTTGTAATGCTTTTCTTTCAAATAACGGTCAATGCCAGATTGAAGGCTTGCTAATGAACCAGGTTCATAGTCTTTACCATTTTGTTTTTTTACTTCAGCAAAGAAGCGTTGCAACATTTGGTCAAGTTCAGTTGGGTCAAGATTCTCGATATCCTTTGGTTGTTGTCGCTGGTCAGCCCAAGTGTCGAATGTTCTTTTACACAGACTGGTAGATTTTGTAGTATTAGAATTTTTAGATTTTGCAATAAATTCTTGAATTTCATTTTCATCACAACTACCAAAACGGTCCATTTTATGTTATTTTTCTTGTCAAAAAGTTTCCCAACAGCCGAAAAAAAAATTTTGTTTTTGTTTTGATTTTTTTATGATTCGAACGTTTTTGTTTTGGTTTTGCCGCTTACCCAGTCCCCCAAAAGTCAACGCGGTCATATTTCCATACTAGAGAAATATGAAATATCGCAAATATCTCGATGCTCTCGACCAATCAAAACGCTGATATTTTTTTGGGTCGGCAATAATTAAAATAATAAGACTAATAAGTGCTTGAAATAAAAATATCTAAACATTTTTATTCGATTTTGGACGCCTGTGAGGGCTGTGACCCGTTTGATATTCAATGTCCGCTAATCGGAGAGCTAAAATAGCTCATGTATATATTATAATATGCATAAACACATAATACGTTTATAACCCAGTATTTCACGCAGTGTTTATTTTTCGTTCTTTCCCGTGGGACGTCTGCACGGCATTTCGGACTTTAAGTGTCGAACCGGGTTCTGGGTCTACTTTTTGAAAATTCGACAACTTTACAAGCGCCGCGAAGTGTGAATGAAGTTAAGATTTTACATTGAAAAATCTAAGAGAATTTATGGTGCGACAACGGATCTTGAAAAGGCCCAAATAACCATCACAGCTATATTTGGGGGGGGGGGGTTGTACTTTTACGGTGTGACGGGATTGGCCCTTTTATAGTACGTTATTACGGGATTTGACAAAAAAAGTGACTGGAAAACGGTATTTTGAAACGGCAGGTACAAAATGCATATTGCATAATACATAACAGTATTGTGTAATTTACAGAACGATTTTATATTCTCTAAAACTCTCCTTTGTAGAGGCTAAAAACGCAAAAACCTCTTTCTTAAAAGTAAACATTCCAATCAGAGGGATTTCCCTAGAATCAGACATGATATTTACTTTTCGAATCCAAACGAAAGAGAAAACATTCGAATCACAACAACAAAGGGTTTTCCGTCAGCATAAATAATAAGAAGATGCAACAGATCAGAAAGGTTTCCCCCTTCTTCTTTCTCAAAAAAGGTAAACACATAAACATTCGAATGTAAAATGATTCGAAGCCTATTTTCTTTGATCTAGCTTTCGCATGAAGCTTTAATTTATAGGCTGGATATTGGCCTATCTAACAAAAAGGATCTCTGAGAAAACCCAGAATAAAAATCTTGCTATAAAATTTACGTTTTCGAGTTTTCGTTTTCGAAAAGTAATATACGGATAGATATTTTCGTGTTTTTTCTACACTATACTATGTTCTGTAAAATACAACTATGAAAATCAAAATGGCGACAAGCATTTTCAGTGGATCGTGGATTTTCTTCATCATCCAAAATTCAAATTTAAAGCTTTCTACCTTTATTTTCTGGTAGAAAATGGTATATTTGTTTTGTTGAAAGTAATATCTTTCAAATTCTCCTTATTATAGCCTCTAAAATAGACATTTTTCAAATATTATGCATTATGCAATATGCATTATGTTTTATGCATTTTGCACCTGCCGATTTTGAAATCAGACGTTGACGGTATTTAGCCTTTTTTTTGCCATTATGCCGGGATTTTAACCTCTACAAACCGGTGTGATGGTGTTATCATTTATTTCAATTTTCGAGTTTCCGGGATTTGGCAAAAATCTTGATGGGAAAACGGTATTTCGAACTCCTACAAACACCCCCATATTTCACTAATTTGATTGGTCTAATAAGTTTTAGTGTTGTAAATGTTCGAAATAAATCCTGTTTGTCCGAAATAAAGTGGCTATATAATTCGATTCAGATCAGACAAAAAAAGAAACAAATGAAGGGGAAAAACTTCATTTCATCTCGGGTAAGATATGGCATGTCTTCAAACTTTCACCAAAGATGTATCTTACTAAAGTCGATCATTTGAAAAAAAAATTATTTCGAAATTTTGATGACGTCAGCAGAAATTAGTGAAAAACAAAAAATTCTATTTTCTGCTGACGTCATCAAAATTTTGAAAAAATCTTTTTATCAAATGATCGACTTTAGTACGATACATCTTTGGTGAAAGTTTGAAGACAATTGGATAAACCATTCTTGAGAAATTCAATTTTTAGTTTTGATGACGTCATCGATTATTACGTAATAATCAGTTTATGCGGTTTTTCGCGAAAATCAGCGAGAAAACAATTAGGTTACACATCAGGCTAGAAACTACATCATAGTACCCTTCATGTTCAGTCATTTGTTTGGTCATTTTCTGTCGACTAATGCGATCTAAAAATTAAGGTAATTTTAAGACAGGCCATAACTTACCCGAGATGCGGCGCTTGTAAAATTATCGAACTTTACATCAGAAAATCTGGCAAGATTTTTTAGGGACATGCTGGAGTTTTTACAAGCTCTTATTTGATTTGGTTGGTCGTTAAGATGTAATAAAAGAATCTTATTACTTTTTCTAAAGAACGCGTCATTTCTATCACTTTAAATGACCAATTAGTGAAGTATCTTGTAAAAACTCCAGCTCATCCCATTTTTTATGGTGCGACCATGGATCCGTAAGCGGCCCAAAAGGGCCGCGTCGGCTGTGTCCTTCCTTGTTCAAAGCTTATTTTAGCATGCATATCTGAACTTCCCTCAAGTTAGAAACAATTGGCTTGTGATAGGATCTCTGTCAAACTGAATGGGCCAGAAAATTTTTGTTACCCCCCGTCGGACGACGTGCATTTTTCAATTTTTTATAGCCTCGGAAATAATTTTTCTTTTCCAGTGGTGGTTGGAAATTCCGATGAAAATCCATGTACTTTTGCTAAATGCATCGGAAATTCCACTCTTTTTGGCCTTTTTTAATTCAATTGCCTTGGAAATTCATACATTTTTCTTCTCTCACCTTGGAAATTTCGAATTTTGGTGAAAACTTGTGACCTCGGAAATCCTGTGTCGTCCGCCCCCCTGTTACAGACAAATTCTGGAATGGCCCAATCTTAACTCCAGTTCCTGCATTTCATATCTCTGAAACTGAAGCCCCTAGTGCTTTATATTTTGAAGAGGATGCCGCTCTTGTAGAGTGAGCGGTAAACTTTGAAACATTAACCCCTACAGTTGTCAATACTGTCTTAAGCCATTTTCCAATAGTACTAGAGGATACCGGTTGATGGGGGTTTGACATAGCTCAAGAAAAATTGGGTATTCGAGTTTTCCTTTCTCAATGGTTTTGTTCTCTCTAAGTATGTATGCCTTGATAGTTGTAACTGGGCAAAGCTCTAATCCGGATCTCAAATATGTAACTAGTCCTGGAACCTTTCCCTTCTTTCTGAAGTTTTTAGATTTTAAAAATAATTTTATCCTCCACAATTGCAATGAATTTGTTATCAAGAATATGCAGGTCAGAACATCTTTTGGTTGCTGTCAAGGCCATTAGCATTACAGTTTTAAATGTGAGGTTTCTATCTGATAGAGCATTGTCATCTTTTATTTGTTTTAAAAAATTGACCACTGTCTCAATTTCCCAAATGACATTGTATTTGGGTGTTAGTAGGGTGGACAGGGTGATTTTTGAATTTTTCCTTTTTTTTAGTTAAATCTGAAAGACGAGAAAAATGAGTGGTCATAGAAGTTTCAAGCAAAAGTGGTTCCCGAGAAACTTTTTGTGTCGTGAAAATCATTGGTTTCAGCTTGTATTCAGCTTTTGTAGGCAAAACAAGTTTTTTTGGATGGCACCATAAATATAATAAATATAATATAGTTAACAATCAATGCTTCTAAATTTGAAAACAACGATAAGAAAAGTATTTTTGTCTATTTTTCTACATGATAATCATTTTCACTCATGCAAGGCGGGCAAATAAAGTTTTTGGTAACTTTATTCACGCCATTGTAACAGTAGGCATGCCACCAATCGTCGCAGCTGTCACAAGCGTTGTTTTGGCGTTTGTCTCTCTTTTACTGAATGCCGCGATTTTGCTTACGCAAGAAAGTTTTATTAGATTGACAGTTCCATCATCTTTCTTCACCTTTGCTTTGGCGTTTGTCTCTCTTTTCTTTCATGAGTGATTTTCTAGTTTGACTATAATATAACTACTTTTATTACACCTAAGCGATGTTAATCACTTCAGTGTTGAAAATCGCTGCTATATATAAACTTTTTATAATCACGTACAGGACATCTGCAAAAAGGCTGCACAGAAGACCAAAACTATTTTTAGAATTAGAGCATATTTAAACCAAGAGCAAGCAGATTTATTATTTAATAGTTTTATTTTATCTGCTTTTAGATATTGTCCTCTCATCTGGATGTTTGGTAGTAAATTGGCTCACAACCTTCTTAACGAAACTCATTGTAGGGCCCTCAAGGCTAAGCAAAATTCTATCAATCTTAACTATGATGAACTTTTGAAGAAAGCTAAATGTGAGTCAATCCATACTAAAAATCTCCAGTTTATGCTTGTGGAAGTTTATAAAAGCGTCAATAAAATCGGCAATAAATTAGGCTGGGACCAATTTGAATTCATCCAAAGTCATTTAGATACGGATGAAGATGTAAATGAAAACGGGGACGACAATCCCAACGAACGTCCTCGTCTTCGAAGAGGCACTCAAATCTATTGTTCACGCAAACTCTGTTCTATATTCTAGTATTTTAAAATTTTAAAATATTATTTACTATATAGTAAATATTCGAATGTCATGTTGGATTTAATTAGTACTTGTAACTATTTTTTATTACCAACGTTAAATAAAGAACAAATAAATAAAATAATAAAGTATTTTGTCCAAGGATATTTAACACCACATATAATTTTCTTTTTTTCTAACAAAATTTACATATAGTGGCGATGTTAATCACTTTAGTGCTGAAAATTGCTAATACAGTAGTATAATATTAATCTAGCAAATTTATTTTATGAAATTGAGAGACGATTTTAATCACTTCAGTGCTGAAAATCGTCCATATATGAGGCCCCCCCCAGCGGTTTTCGTGATGGCGTGATTGGCGTTTTTTAAGTTCGTGATTTCGTGATTTGAGATTTTAAAATGCGTGATTGCGTGATGGGAGGAACGAACGTGATCGTGATAGATAAGAAAATTAACTCGTGATTACGTGATTGAGACTGTGTTTCGTGAGCGTGATAAACATTTTTTATCCAAAAATCATTTTTGTTTACTTTATAAGAATCCGAGGCCGTAAATATACGTTTTTCGTGCGGTTTCATCTGTCACTAGCTTGGATAACGACGTCTCTCTACCAATTGCTGTCAATTACAGCTCGAAAAATGGAAAGTCAGGTGATAACATTAAGAATCGCTCATTAATCAAGTAAGACTGATACAAATGTGTGAAAACTGTGCAAGAAAAGTAGAAGATCCAGAAATGATATCAGCAAACGATACATTCAACATATGCGAAAGCTACTGTGACGAGTGCGCTGAGTGTACATTAAAATGGCAGACACATGTTGTCCCGTCGCTCAGAGCCTGTGAAAATTGTCTCAAGTATGATATAAAATATATTAAACTGGTAGTACTTGTTATAACTGTCGATTGCGAATCTGGTAATAAACTTTGTTTGAAACAGCTTCAGCAAGGAAACACTGACAAATCTATTGATCCGTATCTTTTACTGCTTTCACTTCTTCCAGGCGTACCGCATGTACTTAATACATGCAAGGCTAGTTTCGCAAGTTGGTATCTACAATTGCTCAATGAACGTGGTTGCCTTTCATTGTTTTATACCTTGAGAAACAGGGCTGATCCTGAGGTTCGAAAGCAAATCCAATCTCATCTCAAAAGTAATGACTTTGTTCGCAACAGGGACCGTCAAAATCCTTCAGCTGTTCTCGGTCTCTGTAATTCAGCTCTTCTGACATATATTGAAAGTTTAGGTATGTTATTCCATTTGATCGAACCCAACACCTATAACTATTGTTTTTTTTCCTTATTAAGGACAACTTTTTTCAATTCAGGACAGGTTTTTTCGGAACATGTTGGAACTCTTAAGAAAGTTAAAAACATCTAAAGGCTTTTGATATAAAACATATAGCAACAACCTTTTAATAAAGTAGTTTTCACTTAACATGATTCAGAAATTTTTGACATATATTCTCATTAAAAACTTTCAGACTATGTGACGCACACGATAGTCCCAGAAACAATCCGTTACACGCAGCTGAACCGTAAAGAAGCATACGCAAACTTATCGTCGGTAGCAGTTGGTATGCATGGATATTTATTATTCTTATGTGCAAATGAATCAGGCTCAACAATATATAAAGCTAAAGTGCATAATCCTATCAGTGAGATTATCAAGCTGTTTGATGTTTGCGATGGTGACAGAATCCGGTATCAAAGTGGTATTGTTTATTGTTATGGCGGATCCTCGGTTTACTTCCATCCTGTCGATAAAGCTTCTGATCCAAAAGTAGCAGTAAATAAAATTACTTCTAAGAAAGCTATTTCTGAGAAAATGGCTCTATTCAATCTTCCTTCTAATGGCACCCTCACATATTGTAGAGAACGTCTACTGAGACACCAAAAAGCTGTTTACCAGCAAAAGTACGAACACCATAAGGAAAATGAAGTGTTGTTTTATGACGGTGAAGAATGTGTTGGTTATCAACCCGAAGCTCTATCATTCATCAGTTCAGTCGCTTTTGGAGATGTGAAATTTATTTCATTATGTTCTATGAAATCCAATTCGATTGGTATGGAGGCAAACATCAGCCATAAGATAACTTATCTCTCTGAATGGAATCAAGTAGTGGAGATTGAAGCAATGGATACTGATCTTATTGTATCTCACAACAGAGGTGTATCACTGTTGAACTTGGAGACAAATTTGATCAACCAAATTCTTGTGGATCAAAGTCCTAAATGTATCGTTTCATACAAAGATGGTTGTCTGTTCCCTTCTAAAACTTGCTTGTATTATTGGAACAAAAGTGGTCTTGAAATCTTTGCTGGAAAAAAAGACACAGAAGGAAGCCGGGATGGTACCACCGCGTACTGCAGGTTTTACGAATGCACTGGGATTGCTGTCGAATTTGATCACGTCATTTACTGTGCTGACAAGCGTGTTGGGTCAATCAAAATGTTGACAATCTTAAAACAAACTGCACAGTTTCTAAGGGGCTTGGGAAAAATTGCCGATGCATTTTCCGTTCATGAGAAGCATCAAACTTACTCCTTAAAGTCACTAGAACAGGCAATATCATTGGTTACGAGCTGTAATGAAATGATTTCTACAAACATCGAATCTATTCGGTCTGTAGTCAACCATCAAAAAAGCCTTAATGGTCCAGAAGGAAGTATTTCAGCAGCAACAACAGAGTCTATTAAGATCTTGCTGTGGGGATTGAAGAAATTGAAGGAGAATGTTGAAACATACCAGTATCAAAGAACCAATCTATTAAGTTGTATGACATTGGCTGTTGAAAATTTGCATTCCACCGTCAACAAGAAACAAGGAACACAAACCATGGTACAAGATGCACAATCATTTTCTTCGTCTATCAAAGAATCTATCAAGGCTATTTCAAACTGGAGCACTCACTATTTTACAAGCAGGGAAAGATGGTATCCTGTTTCCGAAACAGCAGTGAAATTGGAAGATATAACATTTCCAAAACGAGGAAATAATACCAAAACAAAATTATCTCGAGATCAAAAGCAAGAAATGAGAGAGTGGGCATCAATGTGTAGTAAGACAACGGAGTGGAAGGCAAGAAACAACGATGGCTCGAGCAGGCATTTTACCCGAGAATGCATATTACGAAAAACTCACTCCCAATTCTGAAACAGTTAAAAGAACTACTAAAAATACAAGAGATGATACAAACGAACAAGTACAAGCAGATGACCGAGATGAAATCCCAGAATATGAATCCGAAAGTGATAATGATGACAATGAAACAATTGTGAATGGCGATTCAAATCATATTGATTCGATTTCAAGTGATGCAACCTTTTTACTTGGACGATCTTCTCGATACGGCAGAAGTATTACATTTAATAAAAAATATATTGCTTAGGTTTACAAATTGTACTTTTTCATTTTGCATTTATGTATTTCGAACAAAGTCTAACGTGGTTTGCATGAAGCACTGTAAACTAAACAAAAATTATTACAAGGTTACCATCGAGTTTACATTGCCTTTGTTTTGATACTCTTTTGATAGTAACCGAAGTAACAAGTTTGGTGTTAGTTATACTCCCGTTATATCTAGCCATATAAAAAAAAAAGGTTGGCGTGATCGTGATTTAAAGAAAAATTTTGCGTGATAACGTGATTTGGAAATTTTTTTTGCGTGATTTGAGAGGTGACTGGGGGGGCCTCATATATTACCTAGTAAAACTTGTGTGAATTTGTTTACTAACCGACATTATATAAACCTTATATTTTTTTAACTGTGGGTATGCGGGTATATAAATTATACTTCAAGGAGTGTCTAGGCCTGGTGCCCTTGCCTTGCATAGCCTGAGGTAATCTTGGTTCTGACTTCGTGGCACTCTGTTCACCATCTCAAAAAAGCCTTTTTTACCAAAAAGTGGGTCAGGTGCTGCACAAGCCTGATCCACTCAAATCAAACTCAAACGTGCAGGTTGTTCAGCATAAAGTCCTGTAGCGATGTGATGGAGGTGACGGGAACAGGTAAAGGATATTACTGGAAGTTCTTAGCCGAAGTCATGCATGCAGGCAGCCTATGTGTGATGGCCACTCAGTGCAAACAAGTGGGCAATTGTACTGTTCGTGTCCTACTTAGGTGACAAAGCAGCCCTGTTTAGGGATAGCACTGCTTTCCTTTTCATGGCGATTTTAAGTACCTCAAAAGACCGGTCCAGACCGATCGGCCAAAAAGCGGTAGAAAAGCGCTCTCGTAACAGAAAGGCACCCCTGTCTCTCTTTGACCTCCTTTATATTCTCGATATTTCGTGTGACCTTTGAAACTAAAAGTTACCCCTACTTCAGTAGCCCTCTTCTATTTCACCAACTTTGTTTTTTAATTTATATACCGTTTGCTTACAGCCTTCTTTCCTCCTAACCGGCCAAAACAATATAGAATAAAAATTAATTATATTACCTTTCTTCTTTGTCTTTGACGAAAGTGCTATTCTACTCATCATAGTAAATTAATCTCCCTTTGCAGCTAACAAATAACTGGTTTTCTAAAAGTCCCGCATTGTATATAAACAAAGAGGTTAAAAAACCCATCACTGCTCTTCGGACTTTTTTCTTTTTCCTTCTTTTTGTTTTGATTTAAAAAAAGTCTAGTCACGACATTCTTTAAAATTTCGAATGTTTTTTGTCTTTATTCGAACGTTTTGAAGAGATTCAAATGTTATGATAAACATTCTAACATCAATATTCTTGACATTTTCGACAGTCAATAAAAAGTAAAGACACTAGATAATAAAACTTTTTGCAGTCATACATTAAGCCGGCAAACGAAAACAGAATAAAAGCGGCCAGCAAAAACAGCAAACCGGTAACTTGGCCGATTTATAAAGCCGCTAAGGCCGCTTTAATAAGCCGCTTTCTGTAGCGGACTTTCATCGGCCTTTAATATGGCCCGAACGGCCTAAGCGGGCAGGAAGCCGGTCACAGACCGGTAAAAGAAAGTACGGTCTTTGGGCCGATCGGCTTTTCATGTACTTAAAATCGCTTGGGGAGTCACATATCATTATCAGATCTATAAAATTTCATGAAACAAAACAGTTTCCAAAAACAATAGGCCATATAATTTCCTCTTGATTTTCCCAACCCTTATAGTGACCATATTTCCCAGCTAATACTCTTGTTGACAGACAGAAGAATCTATACAGAAATAACAGTAAAAGATAGCGAGAACCTATCTCGGACAATATGTCCCACTCTTATCAGCAGCAATCCATCCTATATATAGAGATTCGTGATTTTGCTATAACTTGATCCGAATTCTGCTGTGCGACGATGGCTCAGCGGATAAAGCGCTGGCATTCGAAACCGAAGGTCTTCCTTTGGTGGTGGTTCGAATCCCACTCGGTTCGATGATATATTGGACGAAAAATGATTGACAGGTATCAAAACTTAGTCAGTAGAAACAAATAGAGAGATAGGAACAATAGAAAAAAAGGTAGATAACATCCTGGATGTTAGTATCTTATGTTTCCCTTCAAAACAATTGAACGAATGAGAAATATTTCTTTATCAATCAATTATTTTGACTATTTTTAAACAATAATAAAACACAAATCCTTTGAAAGGTAGAAAGATTCGACAAAATGAAATTCCACAGTTTTTTAACCACAAAAAAACTCATTCTATAATTCCACCCATTACAAATAATCAGCTCCATCTAGCCATTCCCTTTCAAACCACAACCTTACGTCTCAAAGGAAGCCAAGATGTTTCATTTCCGAATTTTTGTCGACAAGAACGAGAGTTTGTTTTCAGTTGTTTTTTTTCAGTTTTTCCCGCGTTAACAACATCCGAGGTCTGGAAATGAATTAGCGAAAATCATAAGAAAACATAATCTTTTTCGAAATAGCGTCAATTTGACATTAGTCGTGGGAAGAATCGATATGTGAGTGACCCCTAAACCATCCTGATTGTGATTTGGCATAACTTTTGATAAAATTGATGTTTTGGGGTCAAATTTTGAACAAATTAGTTTTCCAGTCTTGACAGCAAAACAATTCGCAAATCAGTCTGTCAATGTACCGACATCTTTGACAAATCAATTGAACCTGAAAGTGGATACGAAATAAAGTTAAGTAACACGAGTAACGTTTGCACTCCCTAAAAAGAAAAAACGGGCTTCCTCAAAATGTATCAGAAGAATAAGAAGCACAAGGTCTCACCATAATGTGGTGAAAAAGCCATGTGTAGTCACGCGTGTCTAAATTTGGAACTGCGTGTGTCAATGTTCGATCGGAGAAATAAGTTTTACCAATGTCTAAACTTTTGACTATATCTAAAGAGTTAGTAAACCTTTTTAAGATCTGTAAAAAGCTCTCTACTCCCAAATAGTTCTAGAATAGACCCTGAAAATCCCAAGATAATTGATGAAATATTAAACCTTTAAAGAAAGATTGAAAATGAAAATTGACGAAGAAAAAACAAACCTTAAGCAAAGAAATTGCCTTTATAGCTCATTTTTCCATGAAAAATAGAAAAACTTTTGGATATTTGGGTTCCCCAAACATTGTAGAATCTTTTAGTACACATGGCAAAAGAAAAAGAAATAATTAAAACCTTAAAATCAACTGAATTCTTTTATTAATCATAAACATAAAAAAACGTCCTCTCGCCAGTTTGTTTTTTAAAAATGTTAAGTCGGAACTTCTTGTGACGTAACAAATAAATTTTCAACATCCAATGAAAATGCGCGATTTGTATCACGCGGTAGAAAAAAGTCACGTGACAGCAATTTCCGTAGAATGCCCGTTCCGTTATATTCATAGGATAAGAATACAAAGATATAACCATTATGGTTTTTCTTGCATAACTTTTTATTGCAGTCCCCCTGTCTTATCCCGGTTTGACAACGGGTAGTCAAGTACATACTCTTGTCTCCCGAATAGACGTCCCCCGCTAAATGTTAAATGAAAAAATCCATCCCGCCCGCTCTTATTAAGACCCCCCCGCTAATTAAATTTGAATAATTTAATATTTTATTACAGTGTAGATAGACTTTAAACTTGTTAAAATCTTCCTTTTTGTTAGTATTGGTTCTTATTTTACGTGTTCAATTGTCTTCAAATTACCCCCCCCCCCCCTCTTATTCCATCCCCACCGCTTATTAGAATTTAGAAAATTTTCCTATCCCCCTGCTTATTCGGACCCCCCCCCGTCTATTCGGGAGACAAGAGTAACAAACATACGGGAATGTTTACACACAGACAGGATAAGTTTCCACGAAGCCCCAGCAAGAACAAAAGTTGGATTTGGCTGAAAATGGCTGAAATTGAATCTTTGATATATTTTTTTTGGTAAAAGCTATGGTAATTCTGTTTGGCTATATGAAAAGCTTATTTGTTCCTTGTCAAGATACTTTTTATTTGAAATTGGTTGCTTTACCAAACAAAAAGATATTAGAATGTCTTGACAGGTCATTTTGTCATTTTTGTGTCATTTTGGTCAGCTGAACGGATTGACGCAGTTCCATTGTTTTGTCTTTTGGAACGCGTGTTATGATGTGGAACAGTCTTGTTTGATGATTAATTCTATTCTTTTGATTTTCAGTTTTAACTTTGCTAAAATTTAATAATAAATAAAATAAAGTCAAGCCAAGAAAGATTTCAACATAATATTTAAAGGACAGTGTACACAACTGGACTGTAGATTTCAGTTCAAAGAAGTAAAATTCAAGAGTCGTTTTCCAAGTTTAATGAAGAGATTTAATCCAAACAGTTGAGGTGCAAACGAGACCAGACATATTACAGTTAATGGCAGACAACTTGTGGGAATATATTTTAAAAGCTTTTTAATCTCTGAAAATGTTAACAAAATGCTACAAAATCTAGAAAAACATCTAGTGGAAATACACTTTTGACAAAATCTAAAAAACCTTGAAGAAACTTTTCTTTCAAGGACCTTTTCTTTACAAAATGATAAAGATTTCAACAAAAAACTTAAAAATCGGTTCACACTATTTGAGAAAGTTTCTGACCTGAGATTTTGCTTGTTGAGTATCTGAAGAGCCTAAAACTTATTCCAGAAATTTATAGCAAATAGCACTCATTTTAATTTCAACTGGATCTAAACATGTGTACATAGAAAGAGGATAATTAAAAAAATAAAAAATATTATTAAAATTATGAATCTAAAATTTTGTCAAACAGATTTAAAATCCTGGACCTAAAATTGGCTCTTCGACGAGTCTGAGGGCCAGGATGGAGATTTTGAGCGTTATTTTCCACCACCACGACCATGGACAGGCTGATTCGAAACATTGACAGGCCGATTCGAAACATTGACAGGCCGATTCGAAACATTGACAGGCCGATTCGGTACATTGACAGGCCGATTTGGTACATCGACAGGCCGATTTGGTACATCGACAGGCTGATTTGAAACATCGGCAGGCTGATTCGGTACATCGACACGCTGATTCTGTACACCGACAGGCTGATTCGGTACATCGACAGGCTGATTCGGTACATCGACAGGCTGATTCAGTACATCGTCAATCTGATTTTCGACAGTTTCAGGAATCACAATGGCTGCCTGTACACCATCGTTCCATCCAACATCATTGCCATACTATCGAGAAAAAGCCTAATCAGCTACTAGACTTGTCCAAAGCTTAAGAAATTTCACAAAATACAGAGTTTATAACTTGCTGAAGAATTCTTATAAAGATTTCTTAATAGGGTGTATCATTTTTTAATAGGATCTATATTTACACTGAATATTTCTTAATAAGGTCTCACTTTAAACTAAAGATTTCTTAATAGGATATATATTTACATTGAAGATTTCTTAACAAGGTCTCCCTTTAAACTAAAGATTTCTTAATAGGGTCTTCCATTTACACTATTATAGCCACTGAGATATGCCCTGACAATCAAACAAAAACTTGCAAACCTTTGTCTAAAAGAATCTTTATTTCTAATTAAATAATTGAAACCTGGTAGTCCACGGAAATTGCATTTCAAAAGTTTTGTATAATTTGTATATAATTTCAAATGCTACCTTGCACTTGAGCACTCTTGAAAGATATTCATTTTGAGCAACTTAATATATAATTTAATCTAAAATTCATAATTTAGTTTAAAGCTATTGCTCTAGCCTGGATATCCAGCCCGTAAACTTTTTTTTGATTTTGATATTTCTTATGTTTACGGTCTGGTTTACCTAGATCGTCTGCATTCTCATCTGAGGATGATTATGCGGATATTCTGATTGGTTGGTCCAAGCGAATCAGAGATCTGAATGGTGGCGCGCGTATAAGAAATTATGCGAGCCGACTTGAAGTGTACGCCTAAATAATTAGGTGGACCGCGCGGGCGATCAGCAATGCGCATACGCTGCTTTGCAAATCTCCCTGACTTTTCTTCTTCGAAGCAAATAACAATAGAATATGTAATTATCTCCCTTGGGTGTTTGACCACGCATCCAAATAAAAATAACAATAATGGTAGGGAAGAAGTGAAGAAGTGGGAAGATCAAAACATGGGAATTTTTAGATGTTCTGGTTGTTTTCTTTCCAAATACTTGCTTAGATATTCTTGTTTTAATCTTCTTAATGACTTGGTTGCATCTTGTAAAGAACTAAAGGTATATCTTTATTTTGCTTCAATTCTTCTTTTCTGTTTGCCAATTTTGTAGTGCTGTTTTTTGGGTTGAAAGTTTTGTTTTGATATTTTTTTTTCTCCAAAATTCACTTTGCACTTTCTGTCTAACAGACTTTCCACCACACTGTCTATATTTTATGGTCAAGGCTGCCATTCTAAATTAATTTATCACTGCTGGGGTAGCATCTTGAAATTATGCATGTCATTATGTGCATATATTTATTTGCAGCCATGGGATTCATGCAGGAAAATCTGTCAACAGGGGTTCACCTGATTTCTAGGTGAACCAAGCTCTATAATTTTAGAACTTTGTCTGGCTGAAGTAAAGCTTATTTTTTCTAAAATTTTGAGCTTGGATATCCAGGCTACTATTGCTCATGTATCACAGATAACGGCTCGTATATAGGTGCTTAAGACAAATTGAACAAAATAAGCTGGAATTCAACTGCTCTCAGGAATTCACAGATCAATACTACAATACATAAAAGTCATAAACGATATTAAATAATCCATGCAGGAATTCACAATTGAATCAAATAGTTTGGAATTCATCTGCTTGGAAAACATAATAAATAACTGATTCACACGAGGAATGAAAAAGTGCTAACCAATATAAACAATTCACTAGTAAATGCAGAAATATCTTGAGATACAATCTTGAGGACAATCAAGAAGCCTTATATCACCATAATGATAATGTTCAAGGAAAGGCTCCAAAAAATATTCAATGTGACTTGGGTCATGGCCGTCGAGAAAATAAATATAGAAGTCAGGGTTTTGTGGGTCTGGACTTTTATTATCTATATCGGCTACTTCAGCCTTCCGCCACACTTCCTCTTCAGAATCATCATCAAGATAAAGGAAACCAATACGGACATCAAGAAAGTCTTCTACTTCAACATTAGCCAACTCAACTTTGCCATTTTCAAAAGCTGAGAAAGAAAAACACTGTGTTATCACCTTCGTTGTCACACTGTATATATTGAATGGTAAATTTTGGATTTTCAGCGTGTGTTGTTTCTTTAATTTCTAGAATCAGACCCTTAAACCAATCTTCAATCAACTCATTATTGAGGCATTCTAAAGCCAAGCACTTTTTTATGAAAATCAAGTTGTGTTTTTCATTTTGTCAGTTTTCAGAGAATCTACAAAGGTATCCATTTCAATTTCAGTTTTCCAAAGCCCACCTTGCTCCTCAACACTTTTAATTAACCTCTCTTTCTCCAGTTATAATGTTGGCTTCTTTTGTAGCCCTTTCCTCGTAGTCAATTTTCATTTTTATTGCACGCAAATCATGAATTTCTTTTTCCTTTTCAAATAGATTTCTTTCTGTCTAGTTTTAGAACGTCTAGCTACCTCAGCTACTACTTCAGCAAGTTTTTCTGCGCTCAGCTTGTCACGCCACTGACTTGTTTTGTTTTGGGTGTACATTAATATTTCTTCATATACAATAGTCAGGGCTTAAGGCTTGAGCTTCATAAGAGGCATTTGTTGTAGGAACTGTTGATGACTGGGATATGAGAGCTTCAGAACGATTTTTATATTTTCCATAAATATGATCATGTAACATCCTATTACTGACAGATATAAAAGCTGAAAAAACTATTTCCAAAAGTGGCTTGATTATGCTTTGGTCATGTTCAAAAGGTTTTACAAGACAAAAATAGATTTCATCTTTGTGTACTAAATCAGGAAATAAGCTTTCTCCCCCAGCATAAATTTCACAATTTTCACACCATTTCTCAAAGCATTTAACCATATGCTGATAATGTTTAGACATGTCGAGGGCTGTTTTCTCCTCATGCATTTTTCGCCACAATGGGCCAGTGATCAATCTATGAATAAGTGCGAGAGCTTTGGCTCCGACTTTGTACGCAAGAACTTTAAGGAGATCAATTTTGGAAACAAGGCAAATATTCCAGTACCATTGAGAAGAAGGATATTGAATCTATTTCCCAAAAAAGGATAGAGGGGGACGTGTTCTTCATTCAGCCATGTACTAAATTGGACCATTTTACCACTTTTTTGCAACCAGCATTCTGAACTGTTTTACAAGTAGTCCTTATGAGTCAGACTCGCCAGTTGAATAGCATCCATGCTGCAGGGAGCCCACCTTTTGTCTTAAAAAAGAAACGATCGTACACTTTGAGGCAAGCTTTCGTTTGATCTGCCAAACCTACTAAAAAATGTAGACCACGTTCATTTACTGTTGCAAATTTTTTTTTACTGCTTTCTGATAATGTATCCATCCCAATTAGAAAAAACTTTAGTCAAGACACATGTCCTAAAATTAACAAAAATCTCATTGAATTTTTTTGGTGTTGCATATCTATCAGACATTAAAATTTTTATACAAGCAAAAGTTTCTTCAATAAAATTTGAATGATCAGAAAAGTGAGAAATGTTGATAACTTCTTTCAACGTGTCCAATTAGGTTTGAGCAGTGCTATCACCAGTCTCTCGCAGGCCCAGAACTAAAGACTCACCACGGCCGGTGTGCTGTAAGGAGATCCACATGTCGTTCATGACACCACAAGACCCACTTGTTCAAAGGCACTTTGTAAGCACGTGTTGTGTTTGCCCGTCTTGCCTGTAACATAATTTTGGCCGCCGACTCTAAATCCCTTCTCCTCGTAGGAAGCCCTGACACTAGAAATTCCGCTAAATGAAGAGATTTTTTCTCCATTAATGGATGTGGTGATTTCATGTGATTTGTTTTCAAGTCCCTTTTTTGAGTTGTACTGGTATTGTAACTAGCATGTTTAGTAGTACTGAGTACCACGGTTGACTTGGCCAAAGAGGAACTACAAGGAGAGCTTTTGGTGTTTTTCTCTCTTCCAACATTTTCAGTACCCTGCCTATCAGGCAGAACGGAGGGAAAAGATATGGATAATTTCCCCAATGCTGATGGAGAGCATTTGTTGCTAGACAGTCTGGGTCTGGGTTCAGAGACATGTACATAGGAAGTTTGTGCATTATCCTTGAGGCAAAGCAATCTATCTCTGGAATTCCCCATAGTCGCATAGTTGACAGTTCCTATTCGCTTGAATTGACTTTTTGTTGGGATCTCCAGTCCGCTCTTTTGTTTTCTTTGAATGGGATCCAAGATGCAGTAATCGTGATCTCTTGTTGGTGTGTGAATCAAGTAATAAAGGGCTGTCATGTTGTCCATTACTATGCGGACTAAGTAAGTAAGTAAGTGATTTATTTGTCCTAAAAAGCGAGACTAGCGACCACACTCATAGACATAAAGCTAAACTAAGGATCTGACCAAAGTGAACAAAGTGAAATAAAAAAATTTTATAAAATAATTATCGAAAAATTGAAAAAAAGAAGAAACTATTGAAATTTAAAATCAAACTCGAAAAAGAGAGGGAAAATAATAATTGAAAAACAAAAACAAATCAAGTGTACGAGGAAAGGAAATATAATTTACTTAAATCTTTAAGACGATCCAATGCTAGTGTAGACGAATCATCGAAAGTAACGAAATCTTGAAGTTCATTCCAAACCAAGATGGATTGGTATAAAATTGAATAGTTACCATAAATCACTGTTTTTACTTCAGGTATTTTTAAAAGTCCAGACTTACAACGGATTACTTCATGACGGTCTGTATCATTTAAGAGTTTGTATATGAGGAAGAGGTAATTTTGGATTCAAAAGTTTCAAAATAAAGAGAATGTTAAGGTATTTAACAAAGTCAAAAAATGAAAAAAGTTTAAACTGCAACAAGAGAGGAAAAGAATGAGCACGGAAGTCAGAAAAAGACATGATTCTGAGAGCTTGTTTTTGAAGGATAAGAATTCGGCGGGCGTGGATGGTTTGGCGTTGTCCCCAAATTTGCGCTGCATAAGATATGTGACATTGAAAAAGAGAAAAATACAATGAAGTTAATGTTTTCTTGTCGACATAATGCCGCAGTTTACTCAGAGCTCATTAGCTCTCTTTAGTTTATTGCAGACAAAATCGATGTGGTGTTTCCAGTTCAGATGTTCATCAATATACACACCAAGTTATTTTACAACTTTGCTGGGTCTGAGCCGATGCCCGTTGATTTTAATTCTCAAGTCGTAATCGATCTTCTTACCTATTGGACGAAATAATAAGAGCTCAGTTTTACTAGCGTTTATAGAGATTTTATTAGCTTTGAGCCAATTCATAAGAAGCTTCAGAGCAATATTAGCTTGTTTGGCGATCGGTTTCAAAGATTCATTCGCAAAAAAGAGCATAGTATCATCAGCAAACAAACTGACAAGAGAATAGCGAAGAGCAATGTAAAGATCATTAACATAAAGGAGAAAGAGTAGAGGGCCTAAAACAGAACCTTGAGGGACACCATGTTGCATGTGTTTAGAAGAAGAATTTTTACCAGAGACTAAAACAAACTGTGATCTTTCAAAAAGAAATGATCGAAACCATTCAAGAGCTTTTCCACGAACCCCATAAAAATCTAGCTTTGACAGTAAGATAGAGTGATTAACGGTATCAAATGCCTTTTGTAAATCGATAAAAATTAAACATCCATACTTACCTTCATCTAGAGCACTTGAAATTTGGTTGATGGAGTAAAAGAGGGCTAGTTGAGTGATTTGTTCGGAATCCGAATTGTAATGGGTAGATTTTTTTTTTTTTTTTTTTTTTATCTATAAGTAATGACACGAACATAGAATACAAACACTTAAAGGTTCCAGCCCTCCCGCAAAAAAACCGCTAGATTATACCGCCAGGAGAGAGGAACCTTATAAAAAGAAAAACGAGAAAGAAAAAAAAAACAATAGAAAACTTAGGCAAAATTAAACAAAAAACAAACTAAATGAGCATTGTGAACAATCAAAACAACGGACCCTCGAATCGACCGGTATCTTGGATAAATTTGACGGTTATACTTATTATATCATGATTTAGGTTGTTACTAAAATTCGAATCCCCAAAGAGAAGTATTCTGGAAAGTATTCTTGGGTTTAATGGTAGCAAGCATATGTCAAGTTGAAGAAGGCTGTCAAACATTACATGTCTATCATCGGAGAAATCAGAGCAATGCATCAGAAAATGCTGTGTAGTTTCGATAGAGTTATTTCGACAGTTGCAAAAAGGATCAACTGTGTCTGCAAAATTGTGTTTGAATTTATGTTCCCGAAGATGACTGAAGTCGACCCTTAAACGGTTAAGTAGAACCACACCTCTATTGTTATCAAGTCTGAAAACCGAATTCGCATTGGTTTTTAAGAATCTGAGTATCGCGGTTTTGAAAAGAGAGATTGAAGGAAGATTTCGTATGTTCTCGTCCAGGTTATTCCACTCACTGATACAAAAAGGAAAAAAGGAAGCACGATATCGTTCGGTTCGACAAAAGGGTGGCACAAAAGGAGGTCTAATCCTACGTCTTCACCAGCATCCTCATCTTCATCTTCATCTTCATCAACCTCCTCCCCCCTCTGGGGAGGAAGGATATTAGAAAGATAAGTTGGCGCAAAGCCATTAATTATCTTATAGAAGAGAATAAGTCTGCGGCTAAGTCGCCTGTCCGCTAGACTTTCAAGACCTAGCTCAAGATAAATTTTTTCTCTAGATGTTCCTCTGAAACATCCTGTTATCGCAAGACAGGCATTGTATTGAATTGATTCGAATTTTTTCAGAGAAAGTGGAATTACCTGGACGATCGTATACTACATCTCCATAATCAAGATGTGGTCTTACATGGGCTTTGTAAATAGTGAGAAGTGAGTCCCGTGCGAGGAATTCGCGAAGCCGGTTGATGAGACCAATACCTCGATTGGCTTTTTTAATTTTTTCATCAAGATGACGATCAAAGGCTAACTTTTGATCAAGTATGAGACCAAGATGTTTTTGATGATTTTGAACCGCAATGGGTAAATTGTTGAATGTAATTACTGGAGGATCTAGGTTTACCCTCCTTGTAAAGTAGACTTCAACGGCCTGTTTAGAGGATCAGGGTTGAAGGACATCTTCCATTGATGAGCCCACTCATTTATCTTCTGCAAGTCACTGTTCAGTTCTTGAGAACAGCGAATCTGATCAAGAATCAAGGAAAACAAAGAAGAGTCATCAGCAAATATTTTTATCAAGGAAATTATATCTTCGGGGAGATCGTTCATATATACCAGGAAAAAGAGGGGTCCCAGAATTGAACCCTGAGGAACACCTGCTGAAATCGGGGTCCATTCAGAGGATTGACCATCAAGAACTACCCTCTGTGACCTTCCAAATAGAAAATTTTGGATCAAAAGAAGGAGAGAGCCAAAAACCCCATATGACTTAAGCTTGAAAAGAAGGCCTTCGTGCCAAACTCGGTCAAAGGCCTTGGAAATGTCTAAAAAGACACCTCGGGTGTCTAAGGGTGGGTTTACATCAAAATTTTTGAGGATATTATGCGTTATGGATAACAGCTGAGATACACAAGAGTCTCCTTTACGAAAACCTGACTGGGAATTTGTGAAAAGTTGATTTTCTTCGAAATAGCTGTAGACGGAGTCAAAGATGCATTTTTCATAAATTTTACCAAGAATAGGCAAAAGAGACACTGGCCTATAATTTTTAACTACGCTCTTGTCCCCCTTGTTTTTTTATACTGGGACAACGTTTGCTTTCTTCCATTTATCAGGAAAAATACAAGACTCAAGAGAAAATTGATAGATCTTCATAAGAGGCTTAACCAAGGATTCATCGCAAATTTTTATCATCTGGATGGATATGTCATCCCAACCATGAGCTTTGTTTATATCGAGCGCACGGATCAAGGCTAATATTTTAGATTCATCTAGAGGAATATTGTCTAATCTATGGTTAGTTTTAAAATTTTCTTGTGGTAGCACACTATCAGTGTTTAGCAAGGAACACTGATAGTGTGAGTAGAGAAATGGTAGGTAAAGAACTTTTAAACTTCTTTTCCTCTAGATGAATTTCTGTGAAATTTTCAGGAGAGATACATAAAATTGTCATTAATATCATGTTCAAATATCTAAAACATTCTCTTTAAAGGGAAGAAAAAATTGGCAATGTTTACATTTCTCTAACCTTCCACAGTACTAAAGTGAGCATTTTTACCTACCGCCTCTACGGTGGAGATGGCGAGACTGTTAAACGGTGTATTCTGAAAATTGTGGAAACAGACCAAATTTCCTAGGGAAGATACTTTGAGATTAAAAATTTAGGTTTTGACGAAAACAGATCTTCATTTTTAGGAATAAGAATTTTGAAACTTTTGGCCAACAGATCAAATTTTCCAGGAAGGCTATGTCTGGGAAACAGATGTTTAAAAAAAGGTCCTCGCTGGATGCTTTCATTTCTTACCTTTGGTTAGATGACGGGTGACTCTAGAGTAGCAGGGCAAGCTTACTCATGGCCACACCTGATGCCAGACTTTGGTCTTCATCTATCCGCACTCCATTTATTTCTCAACTTTCTTTAAATTCACTTACCGGTTTTCTCTACGCTAAATTTGTACATTTATATATATTGTTTGTCTATTGTAAGATTGTTTATTTGTGGGTTGTTACTTTTTGGTCCTTTGATTTAATTTTGTTATTGTTGTTGGTTTTGAGGTTTGTTGCTGTTTTGTTTTGTTGGTTTTCAACTTTTGTCCTTGTTGCGTTAAGGTATGTTCACCTTTCTTGACACATTCTCTTTAATTGATCACATCTTTAGAACAACAAATTTTTATATATCAAAAGTATATATTTTATGAAAGCCAATAATATTCTCTTTCTAATATGGTAAAAGTTTCAGCTGAATTTAAAAAACTGGGCAGGATATAATTAAAATCTTAAATCTTAAGAATTTTAACCTTACCTACTTCAAAGAAGTTAAAGTCACCCATAGCTTTTGAATTTTGAAAAAATAATTTCGATACTATGTTCCCAATAGATTGAACTCAGTGAGAATAAAAGTTCCAATCGAAATCCCGATGGGGATAGAAATTCTGTTGCTTCCAGTTTAAAAAATCCAGTGGGGATGGTTTTGGAGTGCAATATTTAATCATTGAATTTGGATTAGGGATGCAATCAAAGATAATTTCCCACTGTGCCTGGGGCACCAACGAGTCTGTGACATAGAGGTGTATTCCTTTTACCGGGTGTGCCACAAAAAAGTTACCCTCTTTGATTATCTCATATTACTCTCGTATCTACAATCATAGTTGAAATATACTGAGAATTCCGGTCATTTTAGCCTTTTTCAAGATTTAAAGTTTCGGCGAGAAAGTCGATTTTGGGTTATCCCTTTAATTTAATCGAATATTCCAATTTGGGAGGGGTTGGCAGACTTCCAGGCTATATTCTGAGCCTTATGGATCCTCAGATTTTAGGTCCTAAGTCTAGTGCTAAAACTCAGAGTTAAAACTTTACCCTCCGAACTTTCGAGCCTACTTTAGAGCACTTACAAATCGATTGCGGTTTCAAAACTTCCTGGGGAAATTCCCTTTTTTCTAAAATTTTATGACCTTGATTGTACTTAGAAAGACAAACACCAGTTGAATTGACTGATATATCGCTGATCATTAAAATAAGACACTCTCGTTAAAGTATCACTTTCTTGCCAATTTATGTTTTTGTTCCAAATGATAGTCTGACCTGTAACGATCCATAAACACCCCCCTTTATGGTTATTGAAATCCTATCTAACTCTAGATACAGGTCTTTTTTAGCCTTTCTTGCCCCACCGTGGAGAATAACCAGCTTTTTACCCTTGCTCCGTACATTTGCGCATACCTTACAAAGGATAATTCCTGTCTGGTATTTATTTCTCTATCTTGAGAGATTGAAAAAAAGTTCTAGATTGGAACCTTAACAAACAATCTTAATTATAAGAGGTGAAACGATAGATTTTACAGACCAGAATAATTCTCCAAACCGCGCTAAAATGGTGCAATCTGATTGGTCCATTATGACTCATTATGAACAAAAAAGCTGACTTTTAACAAACGGAATTTTTACATGTTAAAAAGAATCTTTAAAGTGCGGCACTTTGCGAAGGCCAAATTAGATGAGTGCTACTCCCGAAGGCAATTTAATCCTCTCTTAATGAAAGCAATCAACAAGTTTTTTATTAACAATAAGAGTTTCTCCAGTTAAATAAAATTACAATCTTTTTTACATGTTTTAATAAGGGTTGTGGCCTCTATCCCATTTTGGAACACTTCGGAATAATATCGTCCAACATTTCATCTATCGCTTCCATCGATTGAATGTCTGAATAGATGCTTTTCTTTGGCTGTGAAATATTGGATTTTAGCTCCTTTAGTTCTAGTTTTTTCCAGTTCTTTCACTAACAGCGCAAAGTCCCAACGCTTCACCATTGTTTCTTCTGTTTGCGTTGCCTTTTCTTCAGTTTTCACAGCGCAGTTCTCACAATTTGACAAAATTTCATGGACGTTTTTATGCTTAAAAAATCTCAACATTCTGATACCGGCATCAATATCGGTGTAGCCTCCTTAAATCAAAAGAATATCTAGCTTTTCTTAGCTTTTGCAAAGTATTTTTTTATAATTTAACTTTTTCTTGCCTATCACCATACGGTATTTTTTTTTCATTTGTTGTTAAATTGTTCTTGTGTATCTTTTAAAAGGTTTAGGCCTCATTGTTCTTTCGGAATTGTCATCCTTAAGAAAGTAAAGGGTTCGATTTAGGAGTTAGGCACTGATATAGCCAATTGTTAAACTTTTTTCACAGTCTAGTTTATGATATTTTAGCTGCTTGTTTAACGCTCGGCGCAGTTAACCTGCCTCCAGGGAGATTTTTCCCTGCAATGGAGGTTCGGCCTGATTGGCCAGCTTTCGGCAAATTACTTAGCAGCAGTACTTCCGCGCGCATTTTGATAATTTCAAAGCCCCCGCTTATGGAAAAAGCTGACTCTGCAGAAAAAAGGAAAACAAATGAAAATGAAAACATAGATTCATTCACAGACTGTTTATAACATTCTGTGTCAGACTAATTTACCTGCACCAAGCTCTATAATATTAGAACTTTGTGAGGTGAGGTATTTTTTGTTTTTTCTAAATAAGAGCTTCGATTCCCAGGCTAGCACTGATATGAATTGTTTTCACACATCAAAGAAAAACGCTTTTCTTATATATGTCTACCAAGGGGTGGGGGGGGTAGTATTTTCGAGTGTAGGTTGGGGAAGCAAAATGAACATCTGTCTTTTCTACTCTGCGGTAAAGAATACCAATGAAGTTTATGCATGTGTATGTCTTCTTTCGACATAGCTGAAGGATATCGATCACACCATAAGTATTTGAAAAGAAATAATCACGAGCTTTGATTTCCTTGCTGCTGGATTCTTCATCGTAGTGTTTTGTCTAAATCGTTTGGCGTTTCTAAACACCAGAAGTAGCAGCGCCACCGCTTTGCTTGTCCTCAGTCACATATTTAGCTTGCATAATTGCTCTTGCGTCAACCTCTATGTGTGGTGCCTGAAAATTGAAAGACAAAGTGAAGGGGTCTAAGTCAATGCCAGCATAGGGTCCTCCCCATATTTAATATGCTAATTCCATTCATAGTCAAATTGTAAATTAGGAGATTCAAAGGTTGGATAACTAAAATAATTGTATTTTAAGAAATAAATCTAACTCACCTTTCTTTTTTCATCAGCATATCAAAGGAGTGGAGATTGAAGCCATTGATGAAATTATATGTGTTAGTAGGTGTTCCAAAGTTCCAACAATTCCACTGATACTTCATTCTTTCTTTTGCTGATTTTGCCTAAAGAGCTTTGTTAGTAGATTGAAAAATGTATAGAAAATGTTTTAAACATTTATGTATAGATTTTACCGTTTTTTTGTAAAGATTATAAATTTACAAGAATAAATTCAGGTGAACTTTTGGCAATACCCTTTATATACTTTTTGAGTTCAAAAACTCAGTGGGATGGATTCGAATGCAGTTTCTTAAATATAATTTTTAAATGGGGATGAATTCAAAGTCGATTTCCCTGTTGGGCTGAAATAATAGTGTATTTTCCATCAGGGGATGAAGTTTTTTGCCAAATTCTCCAGTGGGTTGGGGTTCTATTACAGCCCTGGTGGAACTTCTCCTACTGTGGGGATGAAAGTTTTTACAGGGCATTTTTTCAGCGGAGATAAAATTTCAGCCAAATTTTGTAGTGGTCTGTGATATCGGCAGTACCTTGATGGGTTAATCAAATATGGGACATACTAAGTAGGAAATACTTGAAGTTTGGATTTTTCAAAGTAAAAAGTGTAGGACATATCTTCTCTTTTCGCCTAAAAACTGCTAATTCTAAGATGCGAAAAGGCAAAGCGGCAGGCACCTAGTTTGGTCAACAGAGGACACCTCTTCTTTTTCTGTCATGCTAACAGACACAGGGGTGTTTTATTAGACATTATAACACTTTTTAACTAAAATATGATCTTGTCAACCAAGAAAACACTCCTAAAAAAGACATTCTCATCTTGCTCCAAAAAAATTTAAATATTTATATTACTTTTGCCAAATCAGCTGCAAGAAAAGCTGCTCCTTACATTTATCCCGACGAAGAAATTATAATGTTTTTAAAATACGAAATTATTACCTTTTATTTTTTTACTTGATGATTGTATTTTCGATAAATTCGGCATGAAAATTTGATACTTTCATGAAAAAGCATTTCGATTAAATTTCAAGAAGAAAAGTTTATATTTTCTTAAAGTACAAACGAAGAAAAGATAATCAATCTAGAAACATGAAATATTTACTTTTCAATGAAAAACGACAAAAGGAATTATCCATCTTTTCGAAGCAAGAAATATTTAAAGATAATCTTTTTTCGAGAACTTAAAGAAAAATAATCTTTTCTTAAAACTGTAAGGAAAATTCGATATTTCCGAATTTGTACGTTCGAAAATATTAAGTTTTTAAGAACAAGAAACTGGAAAGACTTATATTTCATGCAGTGACCACTTCAAACTCTAAACTAAATTATATGAACTGCTTTGTAACAAACATTTCTAAAATCAACCAACTCCAATTTCAAAGGGGCTGTCTTTACCCTGATCCAGATGATATTAAGTTCAAAGGTCTGAAATATCTGCTTTCATTTCACATTTTCATGACTTGCTGTAGTCTCGTTTTGATTTGAAATTTTTTTCACTAAACCATTTGAGGTGAAAGGTTAACAAGACCTGCAATAGTGACCGTTAGGTCTGTAAGGTCAGCCTGAGATATCGGATTGATGGTGTTCAAAATTGTCCAATTTCTCAACCGTCAAATGACTCTCTCGATTTGAAACTTTACGGGAAAAGTCAGCTTCGTATGCGATTAATTGGTTTTTGCCTTTGGTAAATGATGGGAACTCCAAAACATCACCCTGTGTAGCTTTAACAGTGAACCCCCTGTTGACTAGGACTTAATCATCAGTTTCAATATAGTCGAGAAATCTACTCTTGATAGTATCTCCTTAAGCTGAGAGCAAACCATCAAACATGGTTCTTCAAACATTTGAACTTTCTTGTTGAATGGTTTGCACGGCATTTGCCAACATTGTTTCAAACATTTATTTTGTTGCATTACAACGGCTTCTTTCTTTTGTTTACTTTTTAAATCACGCGTTCGAAGTCATATTCAATGTTCGATTAGCAATGCAATGTCTTCCTTTTAGGGAAACCCTGAGTTGAATGTTTGAAAAATTATGAACTTGTTCAATCATTGTTTCAAACATATTTTTGGATCTTTTTGTTGAAAAGATACGATTTTTGACTCCGCAAACCGTTAAGCGTCGATTTCAAACATGAAACGTCACGATGTTTGAAGAACAATGTTTGACGGTTTGCTCGAAGCTTTATCTGAAGCACGCCCACCCCTGCCATTAGACATAAAACTGACCACAATGCACGCGCATTCAATTGAAAAGGTCGTTCAATAAAAATCTCAGTGCAGTCGATGATGGAAACAGCTTCAAGATATCTTTTCTGAAACATGTAGGAAGGTTCTTTTTAAGAACTGGTTTCTCCGGCCAATAGATTCAGTCATCTTCAGTCATGAATTTAGCTTGCTGCTTTACTCAGATTCTAAAGATAATTGGGACTGTAGGTTCCAACAATCCAAAACAATATACCAAATCTCTGTTTTTCAAACGTAGCCTTAATTTAACTAACACCAAGAGTAAATGATCCTCCATAGAATTTTTTTGTGTACAATATGTTTTTGTATATCATGGTTTTAGATGCAATTGGTTTGTTTTGGTTCTAATCCGGACTCTTGATTTAGCCTCACTCTCTAAAATTGAGAATTCCTAGTCTAGTGCAACTAAAAAAGCCTGGTTCAGTTTGTTTTATATTGCCTGTAAGTGAACCCTTGTTGACAGACTATCAAAACTTTGGAAACCCAGTCAAACACACATAATTAACTTCCGTAACTTACCATAAAACCTCTTTTGAAAACTCAAAAAAATTTCAAAACTACTTTAAACCACATCAAAACATCAGCCACATTTATAAAGGCTCCTTTCCAGCGGCAATTTTGTTTAGAAATGAACCTGTGTCTTCATTTTCATTTGTTTATCTTTTTTTGCAATGTCAGCTTTTTCCATAAATTATGCGCGCACATAGAAAAATATCGAAAAACTGCGAAAATTCTGCTCAGTGACTCGGCGCGAATCGGCCAATTAGATCCTTTCGCATATGCAGGGACAAGTATCTCTGCAGACGAGTTAGTTGGACCAGAGACAAGATTATAAAAACTAGACGATGAAATAGTTTACGGTCTGGATATCCAGGCTACATTCAACTGCACATTCCAATTCAACATTCAAGAGTTTTAATATTTCTTTTCCTCCTGTTGAACAACTTATGCTGCATTGCCGTGACGCTATTTTTTTTTCGTAAGCGATCATAGCTAAATCAGGTCTTGGATAGCTAGATTTTGCGTTAAAAAAGTTTAGGAGGTCTTTGATCGCTTACGGAAAAAAATTGCTGCTGCGACATGTAACACAACAGGCATCAAGCCATTCATTTTTGAACATTTCCACAGATGCTGCATTGTTTTTGATAAAGTTTGGATAAGGAGTCCTAATCCCTAAGGTTAAGGAGTTTTGTGACTGAAATGCTGTTTCAATTTTTTCCTGACTTTCCTTATCCCATTTCATGGTTTTTCCAAAGGAAAAAATAAAAAGGAACAAGTAATGCTGTTTATTATGCCTGGATTAACTCAATGATCACTTAAAATATTCTTACAAACCCTAAAAGTCAGATTATGATAAACAATATTTCAAACTATCATAATAAATATTCAATAAAGTTTTTACTGAAAATACTCAGCAATAGCGGGTGGATTACATTCAAAATACATTGAAGTCGTAGAACCATACAAACAAGATCGAGCATTTTGAAGAAGTACACAAACAATGTACATTTTACCCACTGCACTCAGCTGTATTTTAAGATTTTTATGGAAGTCTAAAAACTTGAAATAGTTTATTATGTCTCCGAAAACTCATTCCACTGAAGTTCTTGCTTTGTTAATGGCTTTGTTCCAATCTGTGTAATGTTGTTCCCTTTAAACCCCGTCATCAATTGCGATCTGAGTGGATAGGTAGGATCACCATAAATGCATAGGGGACCACCATTTCTATTTACAGCATGTTGGGTGAGTAAAGGTAAGAGACCAGATTGTGCTAACATAGTACTATCACGCCTTCTTCCTTCAATAGGACCAAAGAGGTTTGCAACCAAACGATTCGGTGTTGCCACAGATTAAATTTAATGGTATGTACTTTTTATGCCCATTATACAGCACTCTTTGATTTCTTCCTGGTCTACAAATCCTCCGGACTGTTCCATCAACGAAACCAAAACAATTCTGTAATGGTGCACCTTTTGCATGAATAGATTGACAATATCCTTCCAAGTATCGAGGAGATAGCCACTGCTGATTGAACGTCGTTAAAAGATGACCCCAGGCGTTATACTTGAAGTTCATCATTAGATTGTTTATCGTACTTAATTGAGGTACAGGTAGACCAAATCTTGGTATCATATCTAAATAGCGGCAAGGATAAGCAAATCTTTTCAAAAGTAAACACAGTGCTATCAGTCCATCAATTTTGAAGCCGTTATAACAATGGAGTTCTTCAGGAATGGTTAAGACATCATACAGGTTTATAAATGTCTTTTTTTTTAATCGGAATTCTGCTTGGCACACATCATTGGTCTGTTTATCGAGGTCAAAGTGATCATACCAAGTAGGGTAAGTCTAAAGATTTAGATCTGCGCAAATTATAGAGTAACACAAATTCTTCATCGTTGATTAGATCATCGTTAAAAGCTTCAAGAAGAGCAATACGAGTTCGTCGAAACATGCTTTATGTTTACCAGCAGTACAGTAGTGGAGATATCGGTCATCGACTTCTTTATTTTGTTTTCTCTCAAAAAAATCTTGAATTTTTGTTTACATCCGAAAAAAAATTTCCCGCCAAAGTTACCGTGTGCCTCAAACCGTAACCTAATCGAGCCGGCAACGTCGACGTCGCCACCTATAATGCCGTTGCCGTTGCACCTGCCGTAGTCGCATCGTAAACTCACTATTACTTCATTGCCTAAAGCCAAAATAATATTTTTCACTTAAACTTATATAACGATATAACATTCAATTTTGGAAACAGAAATATGAATAAATTTATCATCCATCGGCTAACTAACCGATTATAGGCTAATTTTCTGATAATGAACATGTGTAAAAATATTTTCTTGTTGGTTCGCTTTCTCCCAGTATTCTTCTTTTAGAGTGTAAGCTCACATGCCTGATTGAAACGGGATTGAAACTTGTTTGAAAGTTTGAGGTGTTGCAATGAGTCATGGAAGAGGTTACAAAAAGAGTACACTGTCTACCGTTGTCATGCGCAGTACCAGAAAGTGAATATTTCCAAAATTGACCCGAAGTCAAAATTTGTCATGTATATAAAATAGTCTAAATAGCCTATGGTAGGCTAATCAACCTATAATAGGCTAATTCGAAGGTGTTCTTGACTGATTATCACTGAAAAAGGGAATAATTCAAAAGGCAGGAAAACGAGTTTAATTCCGGGCGGAGGTGTTTACATTGGTTGGCAGACGATATCATCCAACAGGATGCAAGTGAAAATTTTCAATCTGCGGACCTAGACGGGGGTTCGGTTATTATCAGTTAAGGTTAAGGTTGGAGCTCGAGAGTCACAATAAAAAGCCTGAAGGCCTTCTTCGGGGTATCCGTACGCTGAGACCTGACTTAGCTTAACTTAGGATCCCGTAGGGATCCTTGTAGGGGCACCGGTAGGGTTGGGAGCTTTCTTACTAATGGTCTGTAAATTACATGCTATAAGTATTTGTGAATGACAGTTTTCTGCCGTGTCTCGTTGGCGCCAGCGGTTGGGCATTTTGTTGGTAAACCAAGGCCGCTTGCATTTGGTGGTTCGAACCAGGGTCGGAGACGTATTTCACTGGTATGGGTAAATTTCAGAAAAATACTTAGAAAACATTTAGAAACACTAGAGAAATTCAGAAAATCAGGATAGAAGATAGGAAAGTAGAAAATAGGGGGAAAATATGAGAGGATGCATCCTGGTGGATGATATCGTTTGCCAACCTTTTACAGTGTAGACGATATCAATTTGGCGCAAAAAAAACAACTGAAGAAAGCCGTGGATTTGCCTTTGCGTATTATTGAAGATTCGGTTCGACCATTTTCAAAACATTCGAAAACGCACAGCATCAAATTAAAATTAATTTTTCTACACTGGCTGGAGGAATCTTCTTGCATGAAATTCTTTTCCTTATGGGTTTGTTTTTTAGCTCAAACTTAGAATGTTAGCTTGCAAGTATTTAAATTATAAGAGCCATGCTTCATATATTTAACATACTTTAACTTCAGAAAAAATCACCATAAAGACTAACAGGTTTGTTGTTAATGTTTTTAATTTCCAACCTTCTTTTTTCTTTTTAGCTACTGTAATTTAACTCAAAGACACCACACATGATTAAATGTAAATATTGTACTACATACTATGTTCTCAACCAGTTGTTATATTCCTTTTCTATTCTACCGTGAGATCGGATAACTTGCATCAGTGGAGGCTAACATGCATAGCCCTCAAATGTTTAAAATTAAATCAAAACAAAAATGGTAGAGCTGCAAGCGGAGCTGCGTAGTTCATTTGTCTTGAAATTTTGCTGCTTAGATTGGTCAGTCATTTGAGATCTATGCATGTTAGCCTCCACTGATGCAAGTGACCCGAGTTTTCTTATAGAAAAAAATATTTTATTCGTTCAAAGAAACACTGATGGTTTCTGTACACAATGTTCAAAAGGTACATCTGTTGATACGTTTCAACTTTTGATAAGATAAGATAATTATATATTTCACCGTGGATGATCATGAAAAAAAAATTTACACTGACACTCTAAAGCTAAAACTATGGGCCTATTTGTTTCATTACTGTAAATGCTATTTCTATTATAAATGCCTTAATTCCTGATTCTTTCTGACTAATGTTGTCGCATTTGTTGTAAAATAATGTACTCTCAGTACTATTTCCCAGTAAAAAATGCAAATATCCTCAGTCTTTCCAAGCAGTTGAATTTTCTTGATTTGTTCATTGCATCTACAGTAAATTTTGCACATAATATACCGGGTGCACCAAAAGAAAGTATACAACTTTGTCTAGATATTGAGAGGTATCATACATTAAATCTGAAAAAGTAGTTTGAAAGTTATTTCCAAAAAACTGACTTTTTTTCCATGTCGAAATTTCAAAAAATCATTGAAAACAGCAAGCAAACTTTTCTCTTGACGCTTACCTTCTTTACACATAAAAATGCCAAAAAAAAATACATCTGTGCTCATCAAAACTTGTTGCGAAATTTAAGAATATAGCAAAACAAGCTATTCCCACATGGGATAATATTTTTGGAATGGCTGAAATTTTTTTTGCGAATCTTCAAGAGAGGTTTTGATGTTATGTGTGTGCTATGTGAGAAAATTTTTGAAACAAATAGATCACCATCCCTCGACTAGTTGCTCAAAGAACTTGGGTCTGCATTTAGTTTGCTGGTGTTGGAAATGTTCAAGTCATTTTGTCTTATTTATAACGTGATTACTGTTTTTAATGATTTTTTGAAATTTCGACCTGAAAAAAAAAGTCAGTTTTTTGGAAATAACTTTCGAACTATTTTTTCAAACTTAATGTATGATAACTCAAAACTCAACTTAAAACAGCCTCTATACAATAAAAAAAGAACGAACAAAAAATTTAAATCCTGAAGCTCGCAATATCTATACTTTTTTTTGGTGCACCCGGTATATAGCGCCAAAGTTTTTTCGGCCTCGTATTGGCTTAAGTGACGTCATGTCGTCACGGCATAAATTATGTAAAACATGGTAGCTTAAAATGTAAACAAACTAAAAACGAAAGTTGTTGACCTTTCTTCTTGGCGATTTTCCAATTTTTGGTGTTCTTGGTTATCTTGATTGATTGTTGCCTTTGGTTTTTAAATAGTTATTACAGCCCAACAATTTAAGTATGAATGAGCTCGAGGCAATGAGCCATGTATTGGCGGTCGCAACAACCACTCGAACTAGATTTGAGAGACCAGAAAACTTTGTCATGTTACAAGTACCACGGTACAACGACTTTCAATTCAGGATGCTATTTCGCATGGATCGTAGTACGTTCGAAAAACTTCTGCTTCAAATAGGGACAGATCCCATATTTATTCAAAATAATCCTGGAGGTATGTTCAATTTAATAATACCGTATTTTCTGACAATTAAGCAAACTTGCCCTCTCAGCTGGTACCATGTATACATTAAAGTAAGGAATTCCTGGTGGAAAGAACTAGGGGAAATCTGGTATATCGCAAAATCACCACCCCCTTTCCACCTAAGCCATTGAAAAGAATTTGGTACTGTAAATCCTAATCCTACAGTATACAAAAAAGGAGGGGTGCGCTATTCCAGCTTACATCTTCAATTTTAGAAAAGAGAAGATAACCTAAACAAACTCTTTCCTATTTCATTTTTTAGGATGGCCAATGACACCAACCGAAGACCAAATCATGCTATTTTTGTGGTATTGTGCCATTCAAGATGATTTCATGAGGGTCGGTGATAGATTTGGCGTTGCATCTTCCACTGCAATAGACTGTGTGGACCGTGTTTCAAAAGCCATCATCAATATAATATATCCAGAGTATGTAAAGTGACCAACATTTCGTCGATCAAAGAGAATAATGTCTTCGATTGATAAACAGGGTTTGCCGAAAATTGTGGGTGCCATAGATGGTGCACACTTGAGGATTAGCCCACCTAGTGAAAAGCTAGAGCAATATGTTAACCGGAAGGGCTTTCACTCCTTGAACTTTCAAGCAACTTGTGATAACAATTTGTTGTTTACAGATGTTTACGGTGGTTGGCCTGGTTCTGTCCATAACGCAAGGGTGTATGATGAAAACTCTGATTTGGGGAAGCACATTGCAAGACACCCCATCAACACGTGTCACGGTGGGTACCTTATTGGGGATGCAGCGTACCCCTTATCTCTTACGCTAATAACACCGTAATATAGTTATGGGAACGCCATCCAAAAACGCTTCAATTACGTTCAGTCCAGTTCTAGAGTGGTAATCGAAAGAGCATTCGGTCTTCTTAAAGGAAAATTCCATCGATTGAAAAACTTTGAAATGGTTCGACTTGACAGATTGATTACAATAGTTCATGCCCTCTGTGCGATACATAATTTTTTGATCGTAAATGAAACAATGGAATACAACGACCGAAGAGAGAGAGTCGACATCGACAAAGATTTGAATGACAAGACAATAACATCAAAAGTTACTAGTAGCTCAGCAAAAGACGTATCACGAAAACGAGATAGAGTCGCCCGAACCCTGTATTTCAAGAGAAACAGTCATTAAGTTTATCATCTATTAAATACTGTTCGATTTTTCAAGGCTCTAGTCTCAAAATTGATATATTTAATTAATGTTTATAATTATAAATAAACGATTTCCAAATTAAATTATTTTCAATATCCAATATAATCAACTATATTATTAAAAACAATTGAAGCATGATGATAAGACTAAGATTTAAACTTATTTAAATTAAAATAGCTAAAATTTGAACTGTAATAAATGTAGTTAGTTGATAGTGTAGCTATATGTATAAGAAGTAAGAGGTGATTTCTTGTAAATTTCATTTAATTTCATATAATTATTTATACTTTTTGTACGCAAACTCAAGCTGTTTTTAATTAGAAGGAAACAAAACCTGGTGTTTTCATTTTAACGACTATCACCACATTACCACTAAGAAATCTGAACAGAAGATAAGTTTTCTGTAAACAACCGGAAATAAACTATAATAATTATTATAGTTTTTGTTTTATTCTTTCAATAACATTATCTTCCGTTCAACTAATGCTTCCAGTCGTTGAAAACGAGCTTCAATTGCCCGCTCTCTCGCCATTTCTCTTGCTTCCATTTCTTGTTTTCATTTTTCCATGCGTGCCATCATTATGTCTGTTGAGGATCTATATTTTTGCTTTTCTTCGCTTTCGTGTGAACGGCTGGTGTTAATAGACGTGTAAGAAGATGATGAGGATGATAGGTTTGGATTTTGGGTTGTAATTGAGTTCGTGCTTGCAAGATATTTGGGGGTTATTTTGGGTTCCTTTTTGACAGCCTCGTGCAGGTTTTCGTGGTAACTTCCTGAGTCTATTTCGAGAGATTATTTTGATGGGTAACTTTGTTGTATGTTCTCAACATTGACTTCCAACGTGTTATACATTGTTGTTTGGAAGGAAGCTTGACTCCTCTAGGGATTGTCAAATTCAAGTCCCTGACTATAAATTTCTCCCACACCTTTGTCGCAGGGTTACCTTCGGAAAATCTTTCAATGTCAATAAGCTGAAAAGTTAGACCATCCGACCAGTTGTATCATTTAGCTTTATTACTTTACTTTCCATTCATCGTCTCGCCACCTTCACAATCATTCTCACTCTCATTTTCGCTATCCCAACTCGAACCACCATCATATTCCTTATCCTCATCATTCATTGAACATCATCTGCAGAAGAAAAGGAGGCATTTTCCTCGTAATCAAAATGGAACAAATCGTTTTCATCATCAGATGGTCCGGGAGATGTACATATGGTGTCGGTGTTCTTCTTTTTTTTTGTTACTTTCTTGCTTCCCTTCTTGGCTTCCTCTATCTGAAATAAGCTTATCTGAAATATTTACCACGCTAACCTTATTTCCTTCTTCATTTCAATGTCAAGGTATTTTGTTGCACCCTTGGGCGGGGGACATTATGTCAGCAAATCTTTAGTTTAACGTGGCTATATACCAGATTATGCAGAAATCATCACAAATGCTAATAAAGTTAAAGCCTATAAATCGGTATAATCAAAAAAAGAATATCCTACATACTAGTTTGAAATCAATTTTGCTTTTCTTCCTCTTGTTTCACTATCAGTCGGAAGTGCTTGATGGTAGTTTATTCGTCGCGTCCTCTAGAGCCTTAAAGGATAGAAAATATTACATGATTTAATAGACTTTAATTTAAAAAATTTATTTTCCAATAATAAAATTACAGATTAATTTTCTGGTTCTTATAAAAAAGAGTACCTGTTTAATCAAGGTATCTTTTATGTTTCTCTTCCTTGATATCAAAGTGGTCTTCTTGCCTGTCATGTTATCCAGTGTCTAAAGAGAAAGCATAATTATAAGTTTTCATTGATTCCCACTGTTCAAAAAATTTCATGGCAGGGCTTTTTTAGTAGCTATAATTTTTATGATCACATAAAAAAGCCTTGAAATGAAAAAAATCACAATTCATTACTAAAAAAAACAGCGAATCACTACATCTTAAAACTTGCCTTTGCCTGCTTCTTCTTTGGTGTCGACTGTTTTGGAGGTTTGAATGTTGGCTTTGTTTTGCTTTTGATGTTGATGGCGGGTTCTTTTTCAGTAAAAGGTTGAACATATTCTTTTGGGAAGGTTAACTTTGGAACTCTTGGTTCTTCAATTGCTGTAGCATCAATTGTTTGGTAACAAAATTCCGACAATGTCTTGAAACTCATCATTCTAAATATTTATTTATTATACCACCACGCAAAGCGACTTCACAATCCGATGCATGCACATTGCACATTTCACTTGCCCTGTCACAAAGTCCCTATGTACTATGTTACATTTAAAAATTTCTTTCTTAAGGTAGCTAAATCTTAAAGCAAAATGTCCATGTTTGTAAAATATAATTTTTTTGTTACATAAAAATTATAGAACTACTATAAAAACTGACTAAACTATTTATGGTCAGTTTTAAATAAGGGGGCTATTGGGTTTGTATTGGATACGGTAGGAAAACTAAGAAAATTAGACGAGCTAGTGATGACCTTAGCAACCTTTAAAATTTTAGGGAAAGTCTCCCCTGGTAGAAAATCTTGATAAGATCTTACTAAGATCTTTTAAAGAAACTTCACAAGAACTTTATAGGTTTCTTCTCAAAATCTTTATAGGTTTCTTCTCAAAATCTGTGCAAAGAACCTTAAAGATCTTGACACGATCGTTTAGGGTCTTTAAAGATTCTTGAAGCTTTAAGATCTTTCAAGAATCGTTTTAAAAAATATACACACCCAAAAGATAAATCTGCTGTTTCTAAATTTAATTAAGAAACCTTATATTTTAGATCTATGCCTCGACTTTGACGATTAGAAGATCTCAAAACAGATATGAACAAAGCAATTCAGAGCTTTTAATGAAGGCCAAAAACTACCTTCCCAAAAGAAAAAGTTTAACAACTGAACCCAAAACTAGCAAATCAATCCAAAGAAAAATAAACCAGCTGCGCTGGAAGGTCAGCCAACATTGCTTAGCTAGGATAGCTTTAAAGTAATTTAATGTTTATTAATAGATGCACGGGAATAAAGATTAGATTAAAAGTGTCAATAATAGAGCGGGGTTGAGTATAAAAATCAACGTGACAAACATACTTTGATCCGCAATCTGCAGTAAAGATGTTGACCTGCATTTTCTGGTACCCAGGCTAAGAAAGCTCTAGAACGAAAAAACATCGTCAAAATCTTTGTTGTTGAACAAAGTAGATAAACATCTACTTTGTCACCCTTACCATCTTGTAGAAAAAAAGCCCATTCGTCGCCCATCTTCGATACTTAACCTCCCTATTGATGTGCAAAATGGGAAATTTATTTGTACCGTTTAATTCATGCAATCCATGCCTCCCAGCAGTTTGAGAAAGAATTGATCTTTAACCCCTTTAAGTTCAAAATTTTGTAACCCTCTACTAGTGCAAATTTTGTAAATCCTGAAATTCTCCTACGCCTAAGAGGATAAAGCTGGATACTGAAAAACATTTAGGAATAAAATGATTTTTATTACGCACAGTTCAGGCCCGGGGTAGTTTGATGATAACAACACCAGCACAACCAGAGCTTTTTAATCCTCTTGTTTTAGAGCCTTGATAAATGCACTCATGCAAATGCAAAAAAAGCTCCGCCTGTGCAGCTCTCGACTTGCAGTCATTGATGTTTAGTACCATTGATGTGCTGTTACAAATTTCTTGAAAAGAAAGACAAAAAAGGAATATTGAAAAAGGTAAGATTTTGTAGGTTTTTTGTACACAAGAGGATTTTTTCCCTCAAAATTTAAAAGTACGGGCAACTTTGAGACAACTGACATTACGTTGGCCTTTAAAAGTCAGCTTCTTACGCTTGTTACGCTTATAAAAACATGTAGCACTGCGTGAAAAGAAGTCGTCGTCTTCTCTAACGCAAGAAATATGACGAAAAGTTAACTTTTCTCTCAATTTTCTCGTTTTGAAATCATTGAATTTTCTTCTGTGCGAAAACAAGTAACAGTGAATCTTCACTGATTCTCGAAAAGCTTAAATTTTCTAAATATCGAAAAAACTAACTTTTTGATGTAGTACAAAATGATTATATTTTCAGCCACGAAAAGTACCACTTTCACCGAAGTGAAGATTCACTTTTACTTATTTTCTTGTCCATGGAAATGTTAAATTCAAAATTGAGAAAACGCAAACCTTTTTTGTAAAAAGAATTCTGAATTTTCTTTGATGAAAGGAAAGATTAACAATTTATTATTTACGCATTTTCGAAAAGATGCAGATGTTTGAACCAGAAATAACCAGCTTTTGGTTATTGGGAATACTGTATATATTCTAGGTAAAAAAGAAGAAGACTTGATCTGTCTCATTTCATAACATTGAAAAGGTTAAAAAACTTCTAGTATGGAAACATTCAATTTGAGGTTACTGTAGCGAAATTATTTCATTCTTAAAGTGATTATTTAATAAATACGAAGTTTTTATCAACCGACATTACTGCCATTTTAATGAAATTAGACGCGAGATTAAATTCGATAAGATATTGATTGAAAATATTTTTGGATGATTTTCTTTTTTTAAATTACCTTAATATTGATTATTAAGTCCATATTAAATAAATTTACATTAATATCTATGTACTCATAATTTTTGTGCTAAAAATGCTTTATTTACTTAGAATGACTTAAATTAATAAGATAAAAAATTATAATATATATATTAAAAAAAAAATACAAGAATTATATAGTAGGAGATTAAGTATAATTTCGGGCTTCGGTATAGGGTTAGGGGGCTATTTCTTACACAATTTGACATTGTAAAGCATTATTCGAATTTAAGAATTAGGAATTAGGTTGCGGTTCAAGAAATTGTATTCGTATAAAAAATGATGAACTAACTAACAAAATAAGTCAAACAATTACTTCTTCAGTTGTATTTCGTGCCTCTTTTACCGAGGGTTCTCCAACTTTCCGTTCAAAAGATCTGTATTTTCCCCTCATTGAAGATGTTTCTTTGGTTGTGTTGTCGAACAATCAACTTCCTTTTCTTTTTAACGTTTATATATTTGTCTTCTATGAGACGATGTTCATTTTGATAAGTTTTTTTCCACACGTCTATGACATTGCAGAGCATTGATGTTTCGTCTCTCTCCGTCGATCTCGCAATACGTTTTTCGATTTTCTGTTGAGAAAAAAATGATAAAAATTATATTCTACTTCTTTAACAGGATTGTCAAAAAGATTGATCACCCCTTTATCTTTATTTCAAATTAAAAATAATCAGTGGAAATTCTAAATGACTTGAAGATTACAATAAAAAAACATAATAGCAAGAAAGAAATTAGGTGTGTTAGACAGGTTATTCCAAAAATAATTTGAACGAATGAGTACTAACATGACCATTGCAGGGCCTCTTTAGCATTATTGACGCATATTCGTCGCCAAGTCTTCTTCTTACATCTTTGCTTCGCACTTGGACTTACTGTAAAGTTCGTGTGAAAGTATATTACAAGATTACGGCCTTTCTTTCCCTCTTTAATTTTTCCCAATTAAAATCTCTTTATCAACATTTTTCTATAAGAGGCTTAATTGGACGGAAATTGAAAATGTCGTAATTTCTCCACAATTATAAATGTGTTAATACAGGGTCCCAAAGGGAATTGTGTTGTTCAGTTGAAACAGTTAATTGTAATTTTTTTTTATGAAACCGCCGAACAAAGTTTTCACCATTTCCAAGAAAGAGAAAGTACGAATCGTTCTCTTTTCTTTCGTCAAGTTAAAGCATTCGAGTTTAATTTCAATAAGTTGAATTAATTTAAGCGTTTTTGGAGCCCTTCGTATGCAACAATAATTTCAATACTAAATAAGATACCATTTTCAAAAACTACCCCAAGTTTGAAAGGATTGGTTGACGGAAACACTTAATACTATTCGTGAAATATCAAAGTGATTTCTTTCTATATACATTCCTGATTCATTCTGAGTGTAAAACTCGTCAAACTCACTGACCAATTCTTTTCGGCTGAAAACGCTGCGAGGCCCAAAACAGTGAATCACTATACATTTAAAATACTCAAAGAAAACAAAAGTAGCTGCTGAAGGATTATACTATTTTCATCTTTCTATACATTACAGCAAATGTGAAATAATCATTATCCAGCTCAAATTTAACTTCAACAAAAACACTTTTGAATTCTTTCAAGCAAAAGAACAGGTATACTTGAAATCTCAGGCCATCCGATTATCCCTTTAGTTTTGCAGATTGCACTATTGAGAGATGCTAAAGTTTACCCCAAATAGAAATTAAGAAAGATAATGAAACAGGGTTTTAACTAACTTGCTTGAACCACTCGTTCTCCCATTGCCACCAGGACTTAGAAGTTTGTGTTCTTTTTGGCCTCCTTGACCAAATGTCAAAAGTTTTTGAAGCAGGGTTTTGTTGGTACCATATAAATAAAGCATGTTATTTTCACCTAAAGGAAAGTTCATGTTCACGTAAATACGTCAAAACCTAGCCTCTAGACGTCCTGATCGAGCAATTTGTTAAAAGTTTTCAAAAGCTAATTGTTTTGATTCAAACACAATTTAGGGCTTATAATAATCAGATATTATATTTGACCCAAAAAGAAATCTCTACAGGACATTTTTTAGACCCATACAGTCAGTCAGTGTTTAAATTATTATTTTTAATTTCGCATAGCGAAAGTATTACGATAGCCTTTCTATGTATGTATCGAGAAAATTTTTGGGGCGTGGGCATTTGGCTGCGGGCGTACTACGGCCAATATTCTAAAGGTGGACTCACAAAGATAAAAACTGATAAAAAACAGCGCTTTTCTTAATAATTAAAACACGCTAGTGCAAGAAGTGTAACCAAGCATTTGTAAACAATCAACGCGAGAACTTTTTATTGGCTGCTTGATTGCACATGCTTTTGAAACTTGCTGCTGGTGTATAAATTTTTATCATGTTTTCTGGTCTTTAGTAGAGTATTTAAAGAGGTATATTCGTTTACTACTAAGTATTTTGTGTTTTTGTAGTTAGTGAATGCACCAATAAATTGATAATGCTCAGTAAGTAGTACAAAATATACTAGAGATGCATTTCAATGCAGATTTTCAAAAAATTTCAAAAAATTTTCAAAATCTTGATGACGTCAGCATTTTTTAAGGATTTTAGTTTTTTGCCTTAAAAGTGATGACGTCATCAAATTTCATAATTTTTTTTTAAATTCTGAAAACATTAATAATATGCATCTTTGGTCAAAATTTGAAATTATTTTGATAATTGTATCAAAAGTTATTGGGATTTCAATTTTTATGACGTCATCAAAATAGCGTAAAATTGAGGATTTTTGCGAATTACGCAAAATTTCAAAATGAAAAAACATCTGCCTAGACTGAATCCTATTCTACTTAGTCATACACTTCGTTTGAGCCAAAAATGAGCTTCTGAAAATGATTTGTAATGTTGCAAGCATTTTGACCCCGCCTTAATCCCCTGGAGGAGGCTTCTGGCATCAACAAATGAAAAATCATTTTTCTCAAGTATATTGCAGTTCTCTGAATTATTCTGAATTGAAACGCTTATAAAAAGGAAATTTTTAGTGGCATTTTTTTAGGAATCTTTTTGTTTTTAATGGATTGAGATTTTTCATAAGAAAACGGGATATCATACGACCTGTATGTACAATACAATCTGTATATTTTCTGTTACGCTTCATTCAAAATAGATAATGTTGCAGGGGTCACGTTTCACGCATCTTCGTCGTTTATGTTCAAATATTATGCGAAATTTTCGACTTTAAGTCGTCTTGTTTACTTATTAAACAATCAAGGTCTGGCCTACCAGTGCCTTCAGATGTTGTGGCCATCATGAGGCGACATAGAACAAAGGCAATTGCAAACTCAACATTCCATCGATTACAGCCAAATCCATCAAGGAGATTGTATATGCTTAATTAAAATGATAAATTAGTGGCATTTTACATTTCTTTTTATACATAAGCTTGCATACCATTTAGCCAACCAAACCAACTCAATCAACTGGTTTTCTCAAACTGTAAATGGTTCATGCTGGTTTAAACTGGGAGACAGAGACAGAAGAAGCCCTTGTAGCTGCCATATAGTCCAATCTGACACATCAAGACAAAAGCTTCACACTGGTGTGTTTACTTGAAACTGTACCATTTTTAAAATCTGAAAGCACGACAAAACTTATCCATAATGGCAGGTGAAGTTGTAAAAATAACTAAAATTAGTGTGCGACTATAAAGGCAGCGAAAAACAAGTCGAAAGCAGCCACCAAGGCCAAATGAGGAAAAAGCCGTTCCGGAGACCCCCCTCAGCTGGGAATGGCCTAGGCGTTCCGGAAAAATTTCAAACATTTTGCTCCTGGAAATACATAGCTGTTCCCTGGAAAAATCCTGTAACAATTCTCGAACTGGAAATTCACACGTGTTCCAGGCTGATTTTACGGAACTTTTTCACAACTGGTAGAATTTTGGAGTTGTTCCTTTAACCAACTAGCTGGAAATCTGGAGTCATTCCTGGGCAATTTCTAGTTTCTTTTTCTTTTTTTCTGAGTCGTTCCTTGAGTTAGCCAGCTATAAATTTGGAGGCGTTCCGGGTAGATTTTTTCAGAGCTTTTTAAAACCAGCTTGGATCAACATGTTTCCTGGAAAAGTACCCTACTGGAGGGGAACGGTTCATTGTGATTCAGCAGATTTATTAAAAATTGATCCGTTCCACTACAGTAGGGTACTTTTTTGGGTCGACAATAAGTTTACAACTTAGCGTACCTTTGCTTTGTCTGTACATTTTATAGACCAAGTTTTCTACCGGTACCAAGTGTGGAGCAAAAATGGAAACACAAGAACAGATCTGAAAAAACTGCCGGTAAGGAATTTTAATTGTTTCGTTCTGTCCAGGCCGAGCTGAAAGTTGTATGTCAGCAAGGATGCTTCTAATCCCATGTTCATGACGCCCATCATATAACGTTTACACAACCGTGTCTCACAGCCCTGGTGGAACTTTTTCACACAATGGGATAAGAATTGTATTGTTCCCAATTTTTACCATCGAACTTCGAGGGGATAAAATCCAAGTCAATTTCCGTATGGGTTTAAAATTGTATAGTATTGATACGGGGACAAAATCTTGGGGTGTTCTAGGTGAACGTTGAATGGGCGTGATTGTCAGATGTTGTGTTTCGGAAGAAATCCATCTGTCTTTAGTCAGTCACATTTATAATTTTAAATTCTTTGTTCTTGTGTCACTTTAAGGGAAACGACAAAGGTACTCAAACCAACAGCATCGAGGACGAAATAAGGGAAAGGTGTGGTACTATACGCGTAAATATTTATTTATATCTCTTACATCGTCGTATTTTATACTTGCGAAGCAAAGATTACATGGATCTACAAAATCTGGCGGGATTAATCAATCACCATGTGCGGAGAAATTCACTCACCCTTCACACTGTAATAAACTGTTACCTTAAAGGAAGAAATTTTGATGGGAATTTAATTTGGCGGATAGCGGAATCTGCCAAATCTGCCAAATTTTCTTTCCACCGAAATTTCTTCCTTTAAGGTAGTTATTTGTTATGATTAAAACTTTGATTTGAAAGGGCAATCACCAATTTAACCCTATTAGCCCCAAGCTTTTTTGACTTTTGCATCCCCAGGGGGGGGGGGTAGAATCTACCACCCTCGACTATTTTCGATCTAGAAGAGCTATGGCCATGAAATTTGGTACATGTTCTCCATGATGGTACAATTTTCCAGGAAGAAAACAAAATTTGATGACGTCATTTAAAAACCGATGACGCCATCACAAAATTTCTGTCGGATAAAAGCCCAAAAATATGGTTTACAAAAGTGTCTATTACAGTCGAGCCAATAAAGATATTTAGATTCTGTTTGAAGATTCTGAAAGGTAAAAGGCTGTTCTTCAACATAATTACTTCTTAAAATCTATGCTGAAGATGAGTAAAATTTTGATGAAAATTTTGAGTTTTAAGCGATTTTAGCTGGGTTTTATGTCATGTTTCACAATAAATTCATAAAACCTTATCTGGACAACCTATGACCCTAAAATTATGCACAAGTACTCTTAATAAGATTTAAAAGTTTCAAGTCGTTAAAAAAAAAAGATTCCGAGATATAGACAAAAGAACTCAAGTGTGGTAGATTCTACCCCCCTGGGGCTAGTAGGGTTAAGCCTGCTGTATTCATAAGTCATAAGTATTCAGCGAAAAAAAACACAGGTAAAATTGGCCACGGTGAGAAAGATTGTCCTGGAGAGGAAATACTGTCATCCCTATTAGTAAGTTAAATCAGGGATATGTTATAGCGTAGCTGGATAACGCACATTTGAAAAAGCCTTGTTCTTTCTCTGTCCCTGACATTAAAATTTGATATGAAATTAAACTTTTTTAATTACAAATTCGTGAAATTTGGATTTCTTTTTAGCCAATGATTCTGCTGCTGCATTTATTGTCACGATTAAAAACTTTTAATTATCAAGAGGGTCTGTAAAACATTGGTGAATGACAATTTAAAAAAATGAAAAACATTGTTTTCATTAGTAAAGTTATAAGAAATTTATTCTGTAAGATTATAAATAGCTCTTTTTCATTTGAAATACCGTGCTACACCGCGGGGTGCCTCACTTTCTAACTGATATTTTCAGATAGCAAGTCGGTATGTCTGATTATGGAAAAAATTTCAAGTCAGTTGAAACAATATTTCTCAAAATATTTACATCCCAAATTTTTAAAGAGAAATCATGAAAGCTTCTCAAATTCATAACACACGCTGATAAAATTAGATTTCATTTACAAAGAAGCTTTCGGGGTATCTTTTGCAAATATTATTTTGATGAAAAGCGGGAACATCATAGCAAAATATATGCAAACGTACTGCATGAATACTTTGTCTGCTTCATTTTTATTATAAAAACAGAACACTCAAGGGGACAGAGATGGGTTTCTATTATGAACAGTTTACAATAGAAAAGACAAAGAAGCAATCCGCTAAGGAATTCTCGTCCTTCATCCAGCTACGCTATAACATATCCCTGGTTAAATGGGGGTTAACTATGTCGCATTTCTTTTTACAGATCGAACCTGTGGCAAACCCAGCCGTATCGCCACCCAAGTTGAGACGCACCGTCAATATCGATGTACCCATCGAGGGAATGCCAACAAAAAACAAGGCGAAGAAGAGGAAAGCTGTCAATGCGAAGGACGTTGTCACGTATGTCATGTAACTTTCTATTCGAAAGAGGACAAGCAATCTGGCATCAAAAGCAAAGGGTCTAGGGTACAGAACTCCAGCATAGGGTGTATTGTGGACGGGTTTGATCACTAGGTTCACGTACGTTGTTCTTCACTTAAGGATGTTATTGTGACAAAAGAAGACGCAAGAGTTTCAGATTTCTTGTGTCCAAAACACAAGAAAGACCGTGAGTTAGCTGCCTCGAAACCTAGGAGTCCACAGCCAAGCGGATCAAAAACATAGATTGTGGCTACCTTAAAGATAGAAATTTTGGCAGGAACTTAATTAGACGGGTGGCCGAAAATTATTTAATTGGCTGTTTCGTGATTTTTTTTGGCGGGAATCGTTGTTGAGTAGCAAATTACCTAGGCTGCACACATCCCCTCTGATAAGTTTTGATATAGGGGATGCGAATCAGGCTCACAAAACGCTTCCGAACTTAGCAAAAAATCTGCTAACCAAAAAAAGAGTTGAATGATAGAGAACTTTGATTGACAGTTTGTCGTCTTTTGTTATCTTGAGAGTTTAGTTTGCTATTTCAATTAGTTTCGATAAACAACAAGAAATAGAGGAAAAAGAGAGATTGCTAGCCATATGTTCTTTTTATTTGAATCTTTATTTGATTTTTATTTACGTCATCAAATAACTCAAACAATACACATCGAGTGTTTTGAAAAATACAAGTCGCCAAAATTCTGCAAAATACATAGCTATTCGGTAATATTCTCGGAAGCGATATCAGAGCCCGATTCGCATCCCCTATATCAAAACTAATTTGGGGATGCATGCAGCCTACAAATTACCGGTTTGAAATGAATAATTTTGGAGAAAAGTTATGAAAATTAAATATAGCTAATTCGTCTGAAATCATTTCACGGAAATTTCTTTCTTTAGGGCAGCTCAGCGTTTTTGATCGATATAGGCATAGCCAAATAATGGTTCCAAAATGTTGCCCATTATATTTTTGTCCTAGACGCGGGGTTTTGTATGTAAGAGCTGTAAAATCTTAGCCGTCAGTCACCATTTTATACTTCCAATTGCTCTTCGTGTTTAAAGTTAAACCCAATCCGTCGCAAACAACTAGGCCGTGAGTATTCTTATGTGGCTTTGCTGGTTTTGGGAATAGCGAATACCTTTTCGATATTATGGAAAAGTCTAATCGTCTTTTGCCAGCTTTCATTAGTTGGAACTCCAAGTTTCGGAAGCCAAAATTTGATCTTCTTGTACATCTCTTCCATGATAGCGTCGCCTGTAGAAAGATTATTGTATGTTATTGAAGTGGTTCAAGAAGCGTTATGTTACAGTATTTAACCTAACGTATATTTTTTTAAGGGAGTTGTATTCTTATTTCGATGTTAAAATTGAAGATATTTCTTTCAGTTTCATATAGTGAACATTACCTCCTTGTGTTGAGTCAGTGTTACCAGAATGCTGCCAGCCATATTGGTGATACCACTTCTTTTGGCATTGCGTCTAACACATTCAGGTAATAGGTAGCTATCTTCTGATAGAAGGGATGGTCTCGTGCAAAGAACAAGGTGATTAGTTTTTTAGTTGCCAACGAAACTCCTACAAAATGAAGATGTATCTCTATTAAGCTTAATGTTTGGTCTAAGCATTCATCTAGCTTACTATGGCAATAAATTTAGAATTCTTTACTTCGCAACAACAAAAGACCCGGACACGCGAGAAATTCAAATTCATCATTGGAATATCAAACCTTCAAAGCAGTTTCTTCTGACAGATATCTTGAACAACATAACACCGAAGAGATTAGCCTGGGTATCCAGACTCAAAATTTCAGAAAAAAAACTCTTACCTCAACATACAAAGTTTCTAAAATTTTAGACTCTGGTGCAACTAAAAAAGTCTGATACAGTTTGTTTGATACTGCCTGTGAGTGAACCCTTGTTGACAGACTATCAAAACTTTGTAAACCCAGGCAGACACACATAATTGACTTACTATAAAACGTCTTTTCAAACTCAAAAAACTTTCAAAACTACTTTAAGCTACATCAAAACATCAGCCACATTTGTAAGGGCTCCTTTCCAGCGGCCATTTTGTTTAGAAATGAACCTGTGTTTTCATTTTCATTTGTTTATATTATTTTGCAATGTCAGCTTTTTTTCATAAATTATGCGCGCGCATAGAAAAATGTCGTAAACCCGCGAAAATTCTGCTCAGTGAATGGGCGCGTACTGACCAATTAGAGACACTCGCATATGCAGGGACAGATATCCCTGGACCAGACCGTAAACCAGAGAAAAGATTATAAAAAACTAGACGGTGAAATAGTTTACGGTCTGGATATCCAGGCTACGAAGAGATAATCAAAAATAGCGGTGGTTGTCCGTCTGCTCGGTTAGCCACTTCGTGTAATTGGAAGACGTTGCCTCTCCTGGGTCTGTAGATTTGAATAGTGCTATCGATTCGTCAAGAAAAACGAAGAGAATTGACTCCAGGAGCGGCCACGTCTTGTGGTGGTCCTTGCATTTAAACATCATATTCAATGCATTGTCTGTTTTGAAACCCAATTCGTCACTAATGCGTTGACCAAACGTTTGACAATTTTACAACGTACACATATGAGGTCCGAATACCATTGCATAGAAATGAAACCAAAAGACCATAAGTGGAGCCTATTTGCTAAGCGTATTGGATTTCATTGATTAAGTGGATCGTACAAGAAGAAAAGATTGGGGTACATGACTGGCCACCATTTGCCTATGATGTGACCAACGGCATATACCCATACTAAACGAATCATTACCCACATCGGATTTTCGGGGTTGACTTTGTAGGAGTGAATTTACCTTCGTGAGAGACTGAATTTTATTAAGCGACTCAATAATAAGTACCTGCCAATTAAGTTTGAAGAAAGCCTTGCAAATATTGAACTCAAAATGTAGAAGTCCAGCCAGTGGAACAATCCAGTCGAACTCACGGTCGTGTGTGGGCTTCCTAGATTTTCCTTCACAACAGGGATGTTTCTATAAAATGTAAACGCATTTTTAAGAGATGCCGAGTGCAGGGCAGAATGATTCATAGATCTCATTTGCAGTTGTCGATGATCACAAAAATGGTTACCGAAAACGAACTTTTATAATGACATACGTTAAAGTGGTCAACGCCCAGAAAACTCTTCGACTATTGCACACATGTCAGCGTGTTTTGTATCAATAACAATGTTATAAATGGTGCCGTCAACTTCCAATAATAGCCAGTTTCGAGTACCGTTACCGTACTTTGAAATGCCTATGAGGTATAAGACTTGTAATAATTGTGTGCACGCTACAACACTGTAAAAAAGTATACACATTATACTATATAGTCTAGTTTTCCGCTTTCCGATAATGTTCAAATGGACACTAGATTGGACGGCTTTTCTATTTTCATATTCAGAAAAAATTAAGCATTTACCCGTCCTATGACCAATCTCTCGCAGTAATTCCGACACAGAAACATAAGAATTGGGATTAGTGAATGTTGGGTCACAGACACAAATATTAGGTTTTACATCAACGGGTTTCTCTATGTTGGGGAAGTAATCTCCTAGAGTGATCTTTTCTCCAGTTGCATCGAGGGAAATTTGGGCGACTTCCAGGGGACTTGAACAGTATCTGCAAACCTAAAAGTTTTATTATTACATTAAATATCAACTCCACCCTATAAAATATATTAGAACAGGGCTATAGAATTATGATCAGTAAGTTAATTTTAGGCTTGTAAAATTAACTTCCTAAATCTGATTACAGTAATCTTACACAATTTACAAACTAAAATATACAGAGAAAATTATTACAAACCAAGAAATCTTTGTCATTTTCACAATCAGACCAGCCCAATTTTCAACCGATTCGTTGTTTTTGTTCAAACGTTTGAATCTTGTTTCAATAAATTTCAAACGCAGTTCTCTAAACACACTTTCCTTGTCTGGCGTCATTGGAATTTCTTTTACGACCGATTTTTTGGGGAACCAGACCCGCGGATGGTACGTGTCGTTAAACTGAAGATTGGTGCCAGCACGAAGTATGTTATAAAGGTGATTTGTGATGACACTGACCGGCTGAGATGAGTTAGCTTCTAGATGCCAATTTTTGCCAATGATTTGGAGGTTGTCCGCAGTATATGCTAGGTCAACATCCGGTGTGACTGGCACAGCCTGCGTGGCCTTGTTGACCCATGTAGCCACATTGGTGTCGGGTGTCAAATTTCTAAACATTGAACACAACATTTTTGAATGCGTCATGTGAGTGGACACCAGATTTTTGAGAAATGACATAGGTAATACAAGGCGTTTGTCGCGCGCACTGTACATCAATTCGATTTGGAAGGCAGCTTTTGTTACCTTTAACAAGCTACTTCCTGGATGAAGTCCGCATGTCGATTTGGTTTACTCCTGTACAGATTTTGGTCTAGCGCTTAACCAAGTAGTTGGATTATATCGTATCTGCTCTGGCAGTGTAAGTGGTTTACGTAAATGCTTGATATTGTTAACAATATCATCATTCAACTCGCCTAAACTAGCAATCTTTCTCTTATCACTATAGTGTATCCCCTCTACTACTGAAATGCAACGTTTGCAAACAAATCCAAGTGTTAAGTTTGTTATCAATTTTCTTTCGAAAAACTTATTTTTGATTAAACGCTTCAGTCGAACAATCGCAATAAACTCCAGATGCGGCCATGATTATTTATGACAACCAGAAATACATTTACGTCGTACCATAATTCGTGAGTTTTTCCTTCTAATTTCTTTTCTAGAAGATTTTGTTGAATTACACTCTTAATTATAAAATAAAAACTCGAACTAAGCGAACTTTTTAAACTGCTCACAAATTATTGAAAATTTCCAAAAGTTCGCTTAAGTTCGAGTAGGTCGATTTTTGAACTGTTCGAGTAATGGGGTCGTGTCTATATTTGAGACTTAGATGTCTTGTGCCTGATCAACGTCTTTGTTACTGTTTGTTGTCTAAACCATTTTTTGTAAGAACAATTTTATAAGAGCACGAAGCTAAAGATTTGGCGAAACATAAGAACAATTTGAGAACAGTTTAAGGCTCATCTCCTTGGGGGGAGGGGGTACTAAGTTTGTGAGATGATGGGTATGTGCCGCCCAACTTTTGGCTGTGGGGCCCTTGGATGGACTGAAACTGACCCTTAAAGAATGAAAAACGCTGAAATAACGGATCTAGAATTAGATTTTTGTGCTTTTACGACCCTTAGTGGGATTTTAAAGATTAAAGAAGGCACCCTTAAGGGCGGCACATACCCGTAACCTCGTTTTGCCTAGGCCCCCAAGCTCATCTCTAGCGAATATTCAAGAACCAACGGACGGCTAAGTTATGATATAACAAAGGTGTAACTTCGCAAACTTATAATCTACGATTATGGTTAATAGATTTTGTCCAGTCAATAAGGTATATACCTTAGGGGAATTAGTTCTCGCTAAAGTTAAAATTTATCGTACATCACCAAAACATCTCGCCAAAATTAACTTTTTTGTAAGGTTTAAATTAGACCCTAATCTTTAGCAAAAACGCTCATTCATAGACCAAAAGGAAAAGCTTTACCTTGCCATTCTCATCAAAACAAAATACTGTAATGTAGTTGATTGTCTATATATATCCTCATTTCAGTGAACGCGAAAAGAACATAATATAATCACCCATTCCATTCCCTAAAGACCTATTTATTCTTAAAATGGTTTGACAGTGCTGAAAGAGTTCCTTTGAGATCAATTTGTTGTTTGACGAGTGACTTGTGTACGTTTTGTTCACTTACGTTCCTTATTGTCAATGACCATTTTAAACTTCGCTTATAAGAACAGATTGTTCATTTAAGCATAACTTGTTTGTTCCTTATGCTAAAGAAGAGTTTCTTGTTCCTGATCGAGAGGAACAAAGTTTACTCCTCTAAAAGAGGAGCTGCTGTTCCTCCTTAGAAGGAACAGCTTGTGATTTGAAGGTGCCGAATTTAGATCTATATGGCTATATGGCTACCAGTCTTTTGTAAAGAAGCATGTTGAATATCATTGGTTCTTATTTTTGACAGGGGGTGTTTTATGATGTATTTTATAATTCTAACTAATGAATAAACATCAAAACAATGCCTATCTTTTTGGACTTATCTTGGTTACCCCCTGGTACTTTGAAGCAATCTTGGAACTGTTTCATTGGCTCAACTTGGTATGGGGTATCTTTGCTGATAAAAAAGAAAAATTCTTTTGTGGACACTAAAAATCATTGATATAGGTTTTTTTTACCCCCGCGATGGAAAGGGTATTGCTAATATAAAAAGGTACACTTTTAGTTTGACCAATACAGTGGTGGCTGCAAGCCATGAACCACGGCGTTCACACGAATCGCTGTTTATTTGTTGATTGGAAAGCTGTAAATGGTGCTGCACGTTTCAAAAGGAAATTAATCATACAAGAAAATGTAAGAAAATATTTCACTTGTCCGATAAAGTTTTGTCTTCACGGAGATTTCTTGAGCAGCAGAGGGCTCAGGAAACATATTGACAATAAACACCCATGGTTTCGTTACTTTGATAAACAGCCTGACATCATAAGAGAGGAAAATCGAACTAATGCAACCAAAAAAGAAAAAGGCGTACACTTCTATGGCCCATGAGAGCCAGCCTGCTATTTCAAGATTTCTTTTTAATGTGAAATACAAAATGAAAAGCCCAGAGGGCATGAAGGCCCAGCGAATAAAAACATGAACTGAACAAGACTTGAGTAGCAGAGGGGATTTGAACCTGGAGTCGCTAATACAAGCCATAGACGCCTTAGACCATTCGGCTCTTATTTACAACAATGAGAAATACTTCATAATATTTAATCTTATATACAGAGATGTTAGTTTTTTTCCTAACACGTGAACAACTGAACTGTTCACACGATAGAGAAATGTTAAAACAACTTTTTTTTAAAAGAACATCTTCCTAAAGAGAAGAAGGTTTGTTACGATTATTTCTGTGTAAATCACATTGTTTTTCTTAAAACGTACTACATCTGTTATATTCTTATAGTTTTAATAGTTAATTGTATTTTCTCCTTTTATGTTTTTAACCAATAAAGACGATTTCAATTGTTTTTTATTCTGTCAATCATGTTCTAACAGCCAATCAAATCCTTCACAATATGTACTAGCCTGTGCTGTGCTTGAAAACGCGTATCGCCTAGTAAATTGTTACACACTGACACCGGGCAGAATGCTAATGAAAGGCCCAGTACGCTAAAGCTAGCTGGGCCAATGAAATCCGATTTTCTTTTTCAAATTAAAACAAAAATAATTTTGCATGTAAAAAAGAAATTTTTTTTTTCTCTTTTCATTTTCAAAGTGATGTCCTTCCTGGGCCAATAGCGCGACCCATTAAAGACATTAAAAATTTTTGATGCAAAAAAGTAAAAGAAATTCTGCTTTCATTTTCAAAGTGATGCCCTTCATGGGCCAATAAATAAGTAAAGATGCTTTACCTTCTGTTAGACACTCCCGGTGGACTAGGGTCCAAGACATTCTACCCTAGCCCTCAACTCAATTAACGGGATTTTTAAAATATAACTCTAAGGAATTTAAATTTTGTGAGCCTGAATGATGAAAAGTGCACCTTTGAAACCCTTAAACAATTTTTGCCTAAGTACACCTCCCTACTGGCCACTCTGAATCAATCCCAAAAATCAAAAAGTTGGAGTCCTTGAGACATTACTTTGGTGCTTAAATTGTAAGACTAGGCGTTGTAGTGAGATGCGTGTAAGAACAGTCCATTAAATTCCCTTAAGGAAAATTGGGGAAAAATCGAGGCTTTAGGGGTATGCACTTCATATAGTACAATATATAGTGTCTTTTTATCTCTTTTATCTCAATAATGATATGACTCTTTATTCCCCTGTTCCTCTGTCACCTTGTGTTCCTCTTGTCTTCTAACACCAACAAGAGACTTTGTTCCCCTGTTCCTCTGTCACCTTGTGTTCCTCTTGTCTTCTAACACCAACAAGAGACTTTGTTCCCCTGTTCCTCTGTCACCTTGTGTTCTTCTTGTCTTCTAACACCAACAAGAGACTTTGTTCCCCTTTTCCTCTGTCACCTTGTGTTCCTCTTGTCTTCTAACACCAACAAGAGACTTTGTTCCCCTGTTCCTCCGTCACCTTGTGTTCCTCTTCTTCTCTAACACCAACAAGAGACTTTGTACCCCTGTTCCTCTGTCACCTTGTGTTCCTCTTGTCTTCTAACACCAACAAGAGACTTTGTTTCCCTGTTCCTCTGTCACCTTGTGTTCCTCTTATTCTATAACACCAACAAGAGACTTTGTTCCCCTGTTCCTCCGTCACCTTGTGTTCCTCTTCTTCTCTAAAACCAACAAGAGACTTTGTTCCCCTGTTCCTCCGTCACCTTGTGTTCCTCTTCTTCTCTAACACCAACAAGAGACTTTGTTCCCCTGTTCCTCTGTCACCTTGTGTTCCTCTTGTCTTCTAACACCAACAAGAGACTTTGTTTCCCTGTTCCTCTGTCACCTTGTGTTCCTCTTATTCTATAACACCAACAAGAGACTTTGTTCCCCTGTTCCTCCGTCACCTTGTGTTCCTCTTCTTCTCTAACACCAACAAGAGACTTTGTTCCCCTGTTCCTCCGTCACCTTGTGTTCCTCTTCTTCTCTAACACCAACAAGAGACTTTGTTTCCCTGTTCCTCTGTCACCTTGTGTTCCTCTTATTCTATAACACCAACAAGAGACGTTGTTCCCCTGTTCCTCTGTCACCTTGTGTTCCTCTTCTTCTCTAACACCAGCAAGAGACTTTGTTTCCCTGTTCCTCTGTCACCTTGTGTTCCTCTTATTCTCTAACGCCAACAAGAGACTTTGTTCCCCTGTTCCTCTGTCACCTTTGTGTTCCTCTTATTCTCTAACGCCAACAAGAGACTTTGTTCCCCTGTTCCTCCGTCACCTTGTGTTCCTCTTCTTCTCTAACACCAACAAGAGACTTTGCTTCCCTGTTCTTCTGTCACCTTGTGTTCCTCTTCTTCTCTAATGCCAACAAGAGACTTTGTTCCCCTGTTCCTCTGTCACCTTGTGTTCCTCTTATTCTCTAACACCAACAAGAGACTTTGTTCCCCTGTTCCTCCGTCACCTTGTGTTCCTTATATTCTCTAACGCCAAAAAGAGACTTTGTTCCCCTGTTCCTCCGTCACCTTGTGTTTCTTATATTCTCTAACGCCAAAAAGAGACTTTGTTCCCCTGTTCCTCCGTCACCTTGTGTTCCTCTTGTTTCTCCGTCTCCTTGTTAACCTCGTGTCTCTGTTTGCCCGCTAAACGGAAATCGTCGGGCCACACGCACTGAATATTTTCTTTAGCTTTAGAGGGTATAAGATGCATGAATCGAGTGACCACGATTCGAAGGATTTTTTTCCGGTGGCATGGGATAGGAAGCCCAAAATGGCGGGAGTTCTTGATGTATGGAGACCTGGTTGTGGAAGATATATCCTGTTTTATCAGCATCAATACTGGGACAGCTCTAAAGGAATCAATTCTAAAAAAACAGGCTGGTGCTCTTTAAAGGCAAGAACGCAATAGTTTTTTGTTTGAAGTATTTTTTTCTCTTGTAAAAGGCAGATGTGTGATGACCAAAAAATGGAAAACTATGCAATTTTGGAGGATTAATTTAAACCATCATAACATTGTTCCCAAACATCTTTGTTCTAAAAACGTTTACTTTAATGTCTGAAAGTGTTGCAATCAAATTTTTCATCAGTCCCTTTTGGGCTTGTGGTTGCAAATATGGGAAAAATCAATGATGCTAGAAAATATTTTTGAAATCTTGGATTTCCGCCTCATAACAGATTTTTTAATGAAAAAACCCCAGATTTTTCTATACCTGACAATGGGCTATTCCATTTTTAAACTGTACAGGGGTATTGATAGCTAAGACAAATCAGCCACTTTTTTTACTTTTGATATAGTGGCTGAGTTGCAGCGAGGATGCCAAAATGGCATCCTCGGCTAAAATTTACCTTCGTCGCTGGACTTTTTTACTATATTTCTTGGCCAAGAAAAATGAAGAAGTTTTGATTTAGTAAATACGAACAAGGAAAAGTAAACAAGAAGTTTGCGAAATTTGATTGGTTCTTTTTATCAACTGCCTAAATTCAAACTTACTGGTGCAACCATGCTACTTTTTCATCAGAATCATAAAAAAAGAAGTAAGAGGTCTCCATGCTAGGGTATTGACAAACCTGTTTCAAGCTCCCCTCTAAAAATTTCCTCAAACAACCTTTTTTCTCCATGTCAATATAGTATGGTTTTCGGGAGGGTTTTCTTGTGTCTCTTAGCTGTTATCCATAATGCATGACATTTTCACAGGGTTTGATGCTAATCCTCCTTTGGACACGGGAGTATTCCTAGATATTTCAAAGGTATTCGATAGAGTTTGGCATGAATGAGGGTTTGATCTAAAACTCAAATCTTACAGGGGATCTGGCCAGTCTGGAATTTGTGCACAGTACACTGATTATATTCGGAGTGAGAATGCCCTCAGATTAGCGTAATCTGTCTTTACCCTCAAAACATCTTCGGCGTGGCTTTTGCACAGATTCCATACTGGGGATCTGGCCCCTTGCTTTCCCTTTTGAGCATTCTGCCAGAGGTGTCAGAGGGTTGTTTTGAATGGTAAAACTTCTGAGTGGAAACAAATCAAGCCAGGAGTTCCTCAATGCTCAATTCTTGGTCCTCTGTTCTTTCTTCTTTCTAATAGAGTTCACGACCCTGGACACCGCCGTTCTTTGTACGGTGTTGTCTGGTGGGCGGTTTTGGAGTGTATTATACGGTGGAATTTTAGGTTAGAATGCCAAAACACCGTAGATTTTCCCATATCGTACATTAAAAACACCATGTACCGTACAAAGTATGGCAGTGTTGTTAGAGTTCACATGCATGTACCAATAAAATCCCTGCTTACATTATACAAATCTTACATCAGACCGTATTTAGACTATGGGGATGTCATATATGACCATCCTGGTAATTCTACTATTGTGTGTAAACTAGAGTCTATTCAATATAATGCATGTCTGCCTTGCTATAACAGGCTTTTTTCTCAAGAAAAACTCTATTCTGAACTTGGTTTTGAGAGTCTTGCTAATCATCGCTTTAGTAGAGAATGATCTTCTACAAAATCTTAAATAACTTTGATTTATTAATGTTAATAACTCAATTTTTATTTCTCAGGAATATGCAAAAAAATGGTTATATTAGGTCATGAATATCAACAGACAATCAATAAACTAATGAAAAGTGTCAAATCTGACCCAAAGAACCCAAGATATTTTGAAGAATTTTTATTCAACAAATATGAATGTGGAACTCCTTTGCATATTTTTATCTGGAACCCTTTGGAAGCTTTCACGAACACTACCGTTAAATGTTTGAAACATGATTGTGAATTTTATGGTGCTGATTGGACATGCAATGTAACAACACCTAATTCTAGGCTGAATCCACGATTGGTGTTTTGTTTATTCTACAACGTTATTCTTATTCAAAGGTATTATAAATGCTCAAACAAGGAACATCCCTGCTTGATGGCTTCAGGGTCAAGAGATTTTATGGACCTACTTGATAGAAATGTATCAACTAGTTTTCCTTACAAGCTATACCATCGATCTGCTTACTCCTTTAAGTTGATCAATTTTTTGTTTGAAATGTTGGTAAGTGGTAACAACTTCAGCCAAATAGCCCAATCAATTGCAAACATCAAAGCAGTGCAATTTGGGTCATTAAAAGGTTTGACAAATCCTTTGATGAGCTTTCCATCTCCATCAAAGCTAGAAACTATGTTCCTTGATATATTTCAGTCCAAAAAACACTCCTACATGCTTGCTTTGGAAAAAGTAGTACCAGAACATGTCATTTCAGTGGATCATACATTTAAGGTTGGAAAGAATGTTGGGGGTTTCAGGTCAACAGATGGAAAGTTCGTTAGAGCCGAAAAAAAACTGTTCATTGTATTGGACGAAACATTAAGAATTGCTTCGTGGAAAATGACTTCGTCCACGACACATGAAGAAGTAAGGGGTATTTTGGAAAATTTGAACGAAAGGTGTAAAGAAATATTTATGATATTAACAGATAATTGTTGTAAAGATAGACAATTTTATGTTGAAATATTTGGTGACGTACTGGTGAGATTGGATTTATTTCATGGTGTTCAAAGGGTTGTGAACACGATCCCTGTGAATCATTTTTGTACTGAAACAAGAAATTTTTTAAACGACTTTGGACTTGTTTTTCGAGCGGCTGGAGACTTAGAACAATCCCGTGGAAAACCTACTCCCCAGAAAGATGAAATACTGAGTAACATTGACAATTTCATATTACTGAATTCAGAATTTATTTCAAATCTTCCTCAATCCAAGAAAGACGATTTTAATAAGGCAATTGAATCAATCAAAAAACATGTCAATAAAGAATGTTTATCAGATATTGGTGTTGGTCATGGTACCGAGGGTAATGAAGGATTGCATCGACTCTTGAATCGAAGCTGTTTGAGAGGTTTGTACTCTTACCTCACACACATGGGAACCATGGTGTCCTCAGGGTCTCAACTCCCCAATAAAAGTTTTTTATGCTTAAGTTTTATTTGTTTTTTATCACCAAGGGCACCACGATTAAGATATCATTTGTAGGGTTCCTGCATGGTTCTTCCCTAAAAGAAGGCAAGACAAATTTAATTTTTTATCTCAAACTTTTTGGGGAGTTGGAAAGCTCTTATTTTCTCAGCTACAAAAAATAGCAGAAGTTTTTTCCTTAAATCTCAAGTGGTCAGGAGTTATGGCCAAAAGACTGGGTACCGGTAAAACAACCTTTTCGAAACGTATATATACGTAGTCTGCGTGGAAAAGGTTAAACCATATTAACAAAATCTTTTGAGCGCCAAAATTAATATGCGCAATCCAAAAATTTCTACAAATAAGGTAGTACTGCCAAAAATGTAATAAAAATTAATGATTTCGAATTTCAGGTGCAACTGTTATAAGTCCAGAACTGATGGAATCAATATTATTTGTTCTGTTCTACTATCATAACAGCAAGATCGATGGGAAGCCGCATACATGTAATGTTTCAATTATCCCTGTATTTCCTCCTGAACATATTGATTTTGACAAAAAGGATCCAGTATGTCAGATTGAAGATTCTATGCTGAACTCTGTGAAACAGATAAACAAACCATCACAACTGAATCAAAAGAATGAACAAGAGAAAGTAGTTATCGAAAAAGCACTTGATCAAATTAAAGTTATTGTGAAAACACTGGTTGCGGTCGAGCAAATGATAAAGCTAAGACATGTCAATCCAGAGTTCTTATTCAGAAGAGCAAATGCATCCTCATCACTTTGCACTGTCGGCCAACACACACAATTAGAATTCAACCTCAGTGCATTTGGTCTCCAACAAGATCCAATGGAGGGGCTCAACTTTATAAAGATGATCATTGTTCACTTGTATCAAAGTGTGAGTTTTGAAACTGATTGCCCTTTGGTTCAATACTTCAAAAGCATTGGTTTGACTGGCTTGGTTGATGAAGACTCATCGTGTATAAGGTAAGATTTCAAAAAGTATTAAATAAAGGAATTTCAGATGTACCCAGTTAATTTTTTTTTCAATGAAAATCTTTTTCAAAACTTGTTTATCAAAAAGTCAAGTTTACAGCATAAGGATCAGATCCTTATGCTGTAAACTTGACTTTTTGATGATTAAAGTTTTGAAGGAAGAAGTATTATGAGATTTCAGTAACAGTCCCCAGGGCTCAAACCTGTACCTTGACTCACCCTTGTATTTTTAAGGTGCGCATTAAACCAACTGAGCTAACCACCACAAAATAAGCATAACTGTTATAAGCATATTCAGGTTGAATTTGATAAAATAATTAAGTAAATACTAAGCATATCTCCAGTGCAAACTTACAAGACCTGTTTGAAAAGAGAACTGTTTCCTGTCATTAACAAGACATACCCAAGAAATGATTGGATGTTTACTATTCAGGATGGACATATCAGCAACATCGTTGAAAGTAGAAACATTGAAACATTATATTTAATTTCAATTTTAACCATGAAATATTGACGTCAATTCTATAAACAAGTAATTTTTCACTCATCTTAGGGAAAAGACCATATTTCTGAAACTACATTTGCAAACTTAATAAAACTTTCAGGAAAATTTTGAAATGTGATAGTGATTATACCTGTAACTTTTCAAGTATATAGCATAAGTAGAAAAATTTACTATCTACTATCTATATGTTTCAGTTCAAATACATGCTTGAATTTGGATGTGGCAGACCACAATGAAATGAATGAAGACAAGCAATTTCAAATCCTCAACTTGTGCAGTAACTTACTCAAAATACCTATCATTGTTATTCAACCGTTTTATCGACTATCTGTATTTACCATTCTCCCTGAACATCAATTAACAGACAAACCAATCATTTTGTCTTATGATTCAGAGAACAGACGCATTATGGGAACAAAACCACTTAAAAAGATAGAAAATTTGACTTCGGAATCGGAACTTCACGGTAAGTTTACTTTGTTGATACATTTTCGTATTAAAATTGTGCTCACTTATATTTTTTGGTCTTCAATAACCATTTGATTGAAATAGCCAGTCAAAAAGTTTGTATCAACTAAAAGGTTTTTTAGGGTTTTCTCGAAATTGGTTCATTTGTTTTTTTGGATTTTTTGCACAAATATGGTTATCTGGATACCCTAACTAACATATGATGGAACCTGATTCTTTTGGGGAAAAAATTTTCACTGCCGATTATAGCCAAAAATGGCCCGAAAAATTGGATTATGTCAATAGATTCTGAAAATATCCTCGAGATTTCATAATGAGTTGAACTACTTGTTCTTAGGTTTGTTTAAGATTATTTTGAATTCTTACATGCCTGCTGTGGTTATCTTAGCATATGATTTTCATCATGCATGTTGATTCAAAGTTGCTTATTTTATTTATCAATTTTTTAGTTCCTTGTCACTGTAAAAAAGGCTGCACAGAGAGTACAAGCAAGAGGAAATGCCCTTGTGTATGCAGTGGCAAAGAGTGCAGCATGCAATGCAAATGTCGAAATTGTCGAAATAACAAGAAAGTAGTGCTGGATCCCTCAGGGTGCAAATGTGTTTCTGGATGTGTCAATGTTGAAGGAAAGCGGAAATCAAAATGTAAATGTTTGAAATTAGGGCTAAGTTGCATCAATTGCTCGTGCTTGAACTGTCTTAACCCAGCTGGTCAAAACAACAAAAGAAAGGATTCTTCGTGTGAATCTAAAAGTAGAGCCACGAACTCTCACACAAGTTACAAAAAGAAAAGAACGGAAGATTACGTTTCTTCTACACAGAATTCTGTGACTCTTGGTCAAGGACCCTGGTCATTAAATGAGACGGTGTGTTTGTATGTCAGTTCTGAATTAACGCTTCGAATTCATGGTTGTTATGAAGTTGAAGAAATACATAAAACTTATAACTTTTTCTCAGGAGAAAAATTATCTACAGAAGACCTTATGCTGAAAGCTAAAACGATAAACCAAATCAAGGGTAAACTCAAAGTAATGGGATACCTCCTTGGCTGAAGAAAGAACAGATGGTGTAACTTGCAGATATTCCTTTACTTACATTCGGCTTCAAATCTATGATTAATATCCCTCATATCGTTTTGAAACTCTGGTTGAGTCCAGTAGAATTTCATCAAAAATACGGTCAACCTAGAAATAATTAAATTTGTCCTAGCCCATGCTAGTTTTGTTTTAGAAGCACTGAGATGTACCAACGACAGGTACCCTCGTTTACTACTCGAGGTGTTTAAGTGCCTGATGTATCAGGTTTTGGATTCATAGTGTTTATGTTTTTATCTGTGCTCTTGTAGTAGCTTCACTTTTAGGCAGCCTCTCTTTCACTCAGTCTCACTCTCATGAGTATTTAAAGAGCACATGGTACCTGTTCAGCCTCTTTTTTCAGTCCTTCACAGCTATTCCTGGGATATTTTTGCTCTCCACCCTCCCCATCAACTCATGGTACTAGTATTAACTATAGGGAATTTTTTATACGTTTGACTATTATTTACACATTTTATTGCGCTATATGTTATTATTATTTCCTAGTATTATATTTTAATTGCTTTTGTTTGATTAACACTAACACATTTAGTTGTATATGCCTCTTTTAGTAGAGGCTGTTATGTCTTTCACAAATCATTGGCTATTTGTATTTAATTCTATCAACAGAGAAAAGTATATATTTATCACACCTCAAAATTATTTTGGGTTTTTAACGACGTAGAAAAGTATATATTTATCACACCTCAAAATTATTTTTGGTTTTTAACGACGTAGAAAAGTATATATTTATCATACTGCAAAATTATTTTAGGTTTTTAACGACATAGAAAAGTATATATTTATCACATCACTTATATATAACCAGAGTTTTAGCATAAGAGTCTCTTTGATTTATAGGTCAATATCTAAATAAAAAGATTTAGAAAAGCAGTATAAATTTGAAGGAAATTCTGCTTTAAAAGCCTTTTTTTATCAATATTATATGAGGAATTTTCACGACAGATTCAACGCCTCATACAAAATATAATTTTCATCGCTAATTGTTTTGGGAAAGAGTATTTTCCTCATGTTGGCCAAACATTTTGAAAACAATATACATTTGTTGGCTTTTTTGTGATTAACTTTTAATTAACTGCCTTTTTGCATACTATTTGTTTTTATTTCATTTCTTAGTTCATATTTCATTTCTTAGTTCATATTTGTTTTGGTGTTACATCAATAATTTAGAGCAACGTGTCCTACAGGAACACTCCATCACAAATTCATATAGTGTCTGTGTAGGATTATTTTGTCTGCGCTCAGCGCTCAGAAACTTATAAATTGCAATTTTTTGCGTCAAGTTTTCGCCATCAGGCTTTTTGCTAACAGGCCTAAATCCGCTCAAGCCAACAGATTGAAACCTTCTTGTACAACGCCACAGCTTCCCTCCAGAATTAATAAAGTCACAACAAGCTGCTGGAGTATCCATTTTTCCAAGTATCCTATTAAGAAATTTTGATACGATACTCTTAATTGATGCATTTAGGTCTGAGCTATCTAGCAGGTGGCCATAGATTGTAACTAGATCATCTGTTGCAGCAGCACCTTTGCATGCATACGATGTAATATACTTTTTCAAATTTAATAGATCTTGATCTATTAATGCCTGAGTGTCACAGTTGGCCATCCACGATAATAAATGAGCTTTTACATTCATTACCATCCTAGAGTGGTCTCTGGGACCCTCATATCTTGGATGCTTGTTATCAGTAATAGGGTTAAAAGGATGCAATTCTTTTCCTGGTGTTTTTTTAGATATAGGGTCTTCTTTTTCAAAATGAACTCTACAATATCTTGTTTTTGAGTCAACCCTTTTCTTTAAAAGGCAATAGTCGTTACACCTGTGTAATGCTACCCGATTTGCAAGGTAGAGGTACAATTCCCTAACTTTCTCGGGTGTGGTACAATAATCAGACATTGTCAAATTCAAAGGGTCAATCTCTGGAGGCTCTTGCGTACCTTCTGGTTTCGCCCATTTTTCTTTGTTTGGAATCCAGACTTGACTCCTGTCCTCAGCAGTGACTTGAGAACCACCTGCAGGGTGCATACTGACAAAACCAGGTGAATAAATCCCAATGCTATCCTCTTCGTGTGTTTGCAGCCACCTATATAAAGCTTGAGCTCACTGGAAGGGCCATTAATATCAAGAGCTTGTTCAATATTTTTAGCATGGGTTTCAGCAAATATTAATCCATGGCTATGAATTTGACCCCCTGACTTGGCAAACTCAAAGCGGAACCAATAATCAGTTAAATCAAACAACTCTTTATAATTAATGGTTCGACTTTCAAAATTATAAGGTTGCAATATGTAAGTTTTGTAGGACTGTTCTTCTCAGGAAATGCATGTCTGTATTCAATTTATTTAAAATGCCGGCATAGGTGTCTTCACATGTAGAGCTTAGATATTTAGCTAAAAGCTGTCTAAGGGGTGCCCAGTGTGATTCAGCCATACTATTTGTATGGAAGTAACTGGGAAGATATCCTATTCTAATGCATCCAATTCTCTTTTACATCTATTCCAATATGGATCAGAATTGACAAGATTGGATCCTATTCTTATTATTTTCTTTGGAATTGAGTGATGATTATTATTGAAGCGCTCTTGCAATTCTTAAATGCTAATGTGACTATCAGTTAACTGTTGTCCGACTAAAAAGTTACCATTGTTTAAAGCTTTTTTACGCAAGGACAAATTGTATAAAAAAAAATCAAAAAAGGATGCTTAAAGACACGATTATCTTTCTGGAAATAGATATGCTTAATCCATTCATCCAAGCCAATTGTTACCAAAGGCTTGTGAGTAAAGACGCAAGTAGCTCCTGTGAAGATTGACGGAAAGGCTTGAGCGAGGAAGCCTGGAGTCTTCAATTCGGATAAAGGTTCTTCGTCTGCATATTTCCAGTCTGCTAGAGCAAAAGTGTTTGCTATATCTTCACTTCCAGTTACATTTTTAACAATGGTTTTGATTTCTTCACTAACATCTTTAGGTTCTGCTGGTAATATGATACTTGATGATGTATAACTTTCATCCTCAGCAGAAAAAGGTACTTCAAATTGTGCAGGTGCTGGACCTTTCTAATTTGCAGGTATATCATTTTCCATAAATACAGTCTTTAATCCTGAATACATTTTCCTTTCTGTTGGCAAACCATTCAATCTTTCAACCATTATCTCAACATTATTATAGTAGGGGTTGGGAAAATGCACAAAATATTTGTTGGTCAAACGCATATTTTTATGGTCAGGTCCATCATATTTTCTTGTATTCGCTGCAGATGTGTTATAGCCGCCGTTTGGTATGCCAAAACATAAACATTTCAGTGCGTTTTCAACTGCTTTTCTTTTAACTGTATAATGCTTGGATTTCTGTTGTTTTTTGCCTCTACGTTTTAAAACCACAATGCATACTTTTTCAGGAAGTTTAGGCAATTGAGTGGCAATGGACATCCTCTGAGGGATGCTTACAGAATGCCCCTTTGAGGACATCATTCCATGCCTTAGCATGTGCACACGCATACAGACAGTTATTTTTGATATCAATGCTAGTTCAACAGTGGTGAGATTTTTCAAAGGATCCAGTATTGGTCAAAAATGCATGTTATTATGCCTTATAATATCATTCTTTGGGCCAAGATCACTTTCTGGGCTATCAGTACCTGACCATTTTGCAGCCCTGAGCTCTTGATTATTATTTGGGCTAGAAATTTTTCCCTTTGAAATGTTGTTATCTTCACTATTTTTACCTTTAGGTTTTTTTGGTTTCCACTTTCTTTTATGAACTAAACATTTTTGGCAAACATTACTTTTATTGAGTTTTACATTATTTATATTGACTAGACGATTATCTTTATTTTCAAACGATACATGAAAAAGTGGGTTTATTTCCTGGCAAACTGTGCACTTTACTAATTTGTGACTCATTTCCCCTTCTTCAAATTTCTGGATTGTTTTAAAGGTAATCTGTATGGTACTTTGCTTTGATTTGGTTATTTGTATTTTTCTTTTTGTTGTGCTGAGAAGATAAGTTTTGGTCTCTATTTGTAATTGAATTTTCATGATCATTTTTATTTTCATGTTTGTTTGGGTAAAAAATTTTAATTACTGGCCTTTCAAGCAGATTTTTCAAGAGCAATCTCGATTTTCTGAATTTCTTTGGAATATGACTGTAATCTGATTGGGAATTGATAGAATGTGTTTTGAAATTAGGATTGTGAGGAAGAGTGTGCACTGTCAGGTGTGGCTTACTGGTTTCCCCAAAGTTAGCTTGATTTTTGGATTAATAATTGATAGTATTTTTTTTACTAAAAGTTTGACATGATTCAATAGTGAGAGGTATATTTGAATTTGAAATTAGGTCTTCTCTAATTTCAACTTTCCTTTTCTTCTGCTTTATTTCACTACGCATTATTTTTCTTCTTTTTCTAATAGCGGTGGTTGTTTCATTGTCAAATGGTGGTAAAAAGGGAACGCCGCAAATCACATTCCTTTTTTAAAGATCTCTCTGTTCTATCTTTCTGATAGTTTTTTAATTTACTCACCATTTCAGTGTTTGAATGTTTGGAAGAATGAGATGTTGCTAGCTTCATGGAAAAGTTTTTAGAACCATTGTCTTCCCTTACTTCTTTCCTCTTTGAAAATTCTATTACGAAATCTGCATGTTCACAGTCATCTTTCAAAGAGGACACTGGTTCAGGTGTGGTGACAATGACATTTTTAGATTTCTTGTAGATCAACAAATATGGTACAACTTTGTCATTAACGTAACAACGAAAGTAAGGATTCAGAATGGGTTCAATCGTATTATCATTTGCAAAGTACCATACCTCTCCATGCTTTATAGCTGCAGTATAATGACCAGTATTAGGACTTTGACCATGGTGAAAAACAATTGCGTTTAAATCAAGGGTTCCTAACAGTATATTATGAAATTGCAATTCAACATTCAAGTTTGGAGCAATTTTGCCAGTCGCGAGAGCTTTCCTATCAAATTTGAAAATGCTTAATTGGATGATTAAATAATCTGAGACATGAAAAAGAGTTTTGTTCTTTGTTGCATTTGTTCGAAACGGGCAGACATTACAGTCATATAACTCATCCACAAAATTTCCATGGGGATCATTGACAAGTTTTGATATTTCATTTTCAATGGAATGATTGTTAAAAGGATTAGGAAATTCGATGTGGCATGTGATGTCTTCTAGAGTTTGTTCTGATGGAATAAGATAATTTTGGCATAATATTGATTCAGTAAATGAAAGCCGGAATATGTTATTTTCCGATATAGAATTATTGTCAAGATTTGAAGTGTATACCGTGTTTATGAGATGCCTTAAACATTCTTCAGCATCAAACTGCTCACGAAGTTGGTGATTGTAATGTAAAAGCTGGATTGATGGCATTAATCTATATGTTTCTATTGGTATGTCGGAGAACTTCATAGAAGTAAACAATTCTTTAATTACCAGCTGTGGACCTGTATCAGTTACTAGGTTAAAAATGTATTCACGAAAACCATCGAGAGAAAAGAGGGCTTGGAGAACTGAATTGAAGAAACAAATATTTTGTCCCATGTTGTTCGGGGGCAATGGTGAATTTCTCTGTTGTTCACGAGAATTCAAAAACTTCTATTAATTTTGTGTTAGCTAATAAATTCAAATACAACTATTATGCGTTTTAACTGAGAGTGATGATACAGCTACAGGTAAATATTCAAAATATATTTTGTATAAATCCCTTTTTTGCTTTTATTTGTTAGTTGTACAGTATACTGGTATTTTGGGTGTTGCTAGCGCTAGCCTAGGTAAGTTAAGGCCAACAACCCTCAAGTTGGAAAATCAAGGGGCAATGTTGTAGATGAATAGCTATACAAAATTTTATACTTCCCTTTGTCCTGTTGATTGGTGCTGCCCTGTCTATCTGTTTGTTTGGTGCTGTATACTGTTGATGAGGTATTGTCGTATCGGATTTTCCTCTGAGACTATTTATTATTGAAATTTGAAAGATATTATTCAGTCTTGTAAATACACCATAAGAAGAAGGTCTTGAATTCCTTCCACACAACAATTGGAGCTTCCACCGAAATTGAATTGGATTATTTTTGTATTTTTGTGAGAGACATTTGGTGTTGATAAATTTTTTTTGAGAAATCTTTTTGATGTTTGATATTTATACGTTTTGTGAAGTCAAGGCTCATTGATTGTTTTATTGATCACGATTCATATTTTTGTTTGGAGAAATTCATATTTTTGTGATTTTTGATTTGAGATTTAATTTTGATATTTTGCATGTCATTTGAAATTTTGGGTATGGCGTCTGGTTCGAGAATTCCTAACATATCAAAATTTTGTGGAGATAATGAGGTTAGTTTTACGTTGTGGATTCAGCGTTTCGAGGCAATGTTGCGTGCAACGGGCGTTAAGAATGATAAATACAAAGACTTTCTACTGTGCTGTACCGATTCCGTCGCATTTTCACTGTGTCCGAACAGATCTTAGCCGATAACACCGTCACGTATGCAACGTTAAAAGATGCGTTAAAAGAAAAATTTGCAGGGACAGATTACAAGAGAACCTTAGAAACCAAACTTCGGGGATTAGTTTGGAAGAAAAACTTAAATGTAAACACGTTCGTCCACGATTTACGAACTGTTATACGAGATTTATACGGGTTGTCAGATGCAGACACCATCAACGCACTTGCTACCAACCACGTGGTCAATACTCTGGAGGATTCCTATCGAAAAGAAGCCAAAATTTTCCAGCTTACGAATTCCACAGGACTGGAAGCATTGATAGAATTTTTGAACACTCGATTTTATGGAAGTCAGTACTATTCAGACATCGCACATCTGCTACCAAACTACAAGGTGAAGACCGCGTAGATAAGCTAGAGAAAATGGTAATGACTCTTTGCACTAAAATCGACAATATGGGCAACAAACCAAAAAACTCAAACAAACCTACATGTTCCTTTTGTCACAAGAAAGGACATGATGCTTCACGTTGCTTCAAGAAAAAGAAGTGTTTTAATTGTCAGAAAACTGGGCATATTTCGAAATTCTGCCCAGAAATCAAATCTGAGACAGGGGCGATTAGAGATGATGTCAAGCCTGCTCCGCGTACTATTATCAAGATAAACACTTGTGGAAAGACAGTTGACTTTTTGTACGATACGGGTTCACAGGTCACCATCATGAAACGACAAGACTTCGAGAACTTACCAAATAAACCACCACTCCAAAAAGTCGAACGCTCAGGTACCGCAGTCGACGGCACACCGTTCAAATTTGATGGTATTGCTTATTTGAATCTATCGTTCCCATCAAGTGACAGTAATAGACATAGACAATACACATTAGAGTATGAACCCATTCTCATTTCATCTAACGTTGAATCGAATATTTATGGTGCTCAGACGGAGGAGAAATTTAGAAAATGTGAAAGAGACATTGAAAACTCTACACTTAGTTACACGACGAAAGAGAATGAAAAAGTTACAGTACAATGTTATCGGGAGAAAATTTCGTCAGTCACAGCTTACGTCAAAGTCGCTAAAGTTGCTTATCTACCACCCAACCATACCATGATGATCAAAGGTCGAATCAATTCACCGAAAACAATCACTGGGACAAGCTTTTTATGTGAAAATGAAGAGTTACCAAATTGCTTGAACGTAAACGAACTAACTTTCGAAAACGTTGAAAGAAACATCACCATACCGATAACCAACCATTCTGAAGTCCAACAGAAACTGAAAAAGGGACAAATTGTTGCAGAAATTCGAGAAATAGAAAGTTGTCCAGAAGAGAGTAAAATCCAAGTAAATGCTACGGATGCGTCGAATAAACTTCCTTTGGATACCGAATCAACTGAACGAAACGAGATTCAAAAATTAGAAACAATTTTAGAAACTTATTACGGTGCTATTGAGAATTCACCTTTGTCGAGATCGAAACTACCTTTGAAACATTCGATAAACCTTACTGATGACGCGCCAACAGTTTGTGCACCCAGATCGATCCCTCACGCTCGAAAAGAGGCAGTAAACGAACAAATAAAAACATTATTGGAAAATGGATGTATCGAGAGGTCATACAGTCCATATTCAGCTCCGATAGTACCGGTTTTGAAACCTGATGGTTCGCTACGATTTTGCATTGACTATCGCAAATTGAATACCAAAACCATAAACAACAAATATCCGATCGCTCGAAATGAAGACCTTTTAGACGGACTGAAAGGGTGTAAATATTTCTCTGTTATTGATTTGAAAGCAGCTTATCATCACATCGCTATGGAGGAGACCGACAAATTGAAAACCGCCTTCGATTCACCGCAGGGAAAATTTCAATGGATAGTTATGCCTTTCGGTTTGACTGGCGCAGCCTTTACCCTTTCTGCAAATCTATCTGAAGTTTTGAAAGATTGTTACGAATTCGCTCGTATGTTTTTCGACGATGGCTTGATCTTTTCAAAAACGAAAGAAGATCACTTTGAGCATATTCGAAAGATTACTGAATTATTTGCAAAGTACGGTTTACACATAAACTTTCGAAAAAGTCAATTTTTTAAAAGTGAAGTGATATTTTTGGGACATGTAGTTAACCAGAACGGAATTCGTGCTGAGAAAACAAAAATTGAGGAAATTGTGAACATCAAAACACCGGAAAATTTAAATGAACTCCGTTCTTTTCTGGGGATGGTTGCTTTCTTCAGGAAATTCATTCCAGATTTTTCCCATTATGCTGCAGATTTATTTTCACTATTGAAAAAAGGAACTCGTTTTCAATGGACAGAAAAACACGCTACAAGTTTCAATGAGATCAAAAGACTTTTATCTGAAAATGTTCTTTTGCTCCACCCAGATTATACAAAGCCATTCGTTTTGTTTACAGATGCTTCAAATGTGGCTGTGGGGTTTACCCTGACACAAGAGAACGAAGGAACCTTTTGTCCAATTTTATACGTAGGTCGTTCTTTATCTATTTGTGAAATGAACTATTGTACTACTGACAAAGAACTTTTGGGGCTCTATTATTCAGTTAAAAAGAGCGAATTTTACATAACAGATCAAATTGTTATTGTTTATACCGACCATAAACCGCTGACCTATCTATCCACGTTTCGTGATATTGTAAATAAAAGATACCGCTGGATAGAATATATTGAGAACATAGGAATTATTATTCGTTACATTGAAGGAAAAGACAACGTCATAGGTGATTATATCAGCAGAAATTTAAAAACAGACATTAAAACTGAAAAACGTTGGAGACCATCTGTAAATACTGTAAATTTACTGACTTTGATAAACATTCATTCATTGCCCAGCAACGTAACGACGCCGAGATTCGTGCCGTTTTTGATCATCTTGAGGGAGAAAAAGTTGAGGTTCCATTGGTTTATAAACGTCATTTGAGTAAATTGAGAATTGTTGACGGCTTGTTGAAGTATTTTAAAGGAGGGAAATCATATGTTGTTGTTCCGTTAGAATTGAGAGATGAGATTTTTGAAAGAGGTCATTGTCAGTTTGCAGCCGGACATTTTGGGGTTGAAAAGACGGAAAGGAGAATTTTGGAAAGTAATCATTGGTGGCCAGGTGTAAGAAAAGCTGTTGAGGAATTTGTAGGAAATTGTAAAGTTTGCATTTGTACGAAACCATCAAATCGTTGTTTCACTCATTCAGGGCGTAGACCATTTCCATTAAGACCATTGGATTTGATTTCCATTGATTATATTGTGGAATTGCCTGTGACGGAAAGTGAAAATCGACACATTTTGACGGTTGATCAGTTTACAAAATTTCTAACGGTGTATTCATGCAAGGATAGGACAGCAAAAACTGCAGCAAATTGTATCTACGATTACTCATTGAGGTTTGGTATACCACTCAAACTCCTCAGTGATCAAGACCCCGCCTATGAAAGTGAACTTTTCAACGAATTATTAAACCTGTTCGGGGTGAAGAAACTGAAAACGACGGCTTACAACCCTCGCTCAAACGGGTTGACGGAAAGATTGAACGGCGTCATCAAGAACTATCTCCTCGCCTATACTAATTTCTCAGGAGGGGAATGGGATCAATGGTGTAGAGAGTGCGCATTCGCTTATAACACGTCCGTGAATCGATCAACGGGATTCACACCAAACGAATTGATGTATGGCAGAAAGACAAGAACTCCACTACATATTCTATTCGACGAAACCAACAACAAATTCGAATCATTCGACGACTTCAAGGTCAAATTGGTTCGTATGTACGAAACTGCACGAGATATTATGGATACCACACAAGAGTATTCACTCACATACAGAGACAGAAACGCTTTTAACGATATACTCAAAAAGGACACTGAAGTTTACGTATATCTTACAAGAAACAAGAAATTGAAGATGACACTCAAATGGGACGGTCCATTCAAAATAGTTGATGTACTACATCCAGTGTACAAAGTTGAACTTAATGATGGAGTTTGTAAATATATTACAAGAGACAAATTACGAAGGGCAGTCAAGTTTCAAACAAAGAAGCCTGCCACTCATAAATACGGACTGAGAAGTAAAGATAAGAAATAGTTATGAACTGAAAACGATGAAATAGTCATACACTTGAAGATTTATTTATGTATATATTTTATATTGACCATGTTAGGATTTTGTTTTTTTTAGGACTTTGTGATTTTTAGAATTTTTAGGCTTTTGTGATTTTTAGGGGACTGGTCTCAGGAGGGAGGGATGTCGTATCGGGTTTTCCTCTGAGACTATTTATTATTGAAATTTGAAAGATATTATTCAGTCTTGTAAATACACCATAAGAAGAAGGTCTTGAATTCCTTCCACACAACAGTATGAATAAAGTTGACTTAAATACAAGCTTCTTTGCATTGATACTCAAGATTCTATATTCAATTATAACATAGAATATGGTCCTTGTGGAAATAGCTCGGAGGAGAAAATTCCACAAATTTCAACAGAAATTGCTTCGGTCATTGGTCATCGGTCCGCACCCAATCTTTACGTAACTAATGGTAACGGATGTGCATTTTTGAGCAATCTCATTATTTAAAATATAAAACACTGAGGATCCTTCACTTGCGATCGGAGTGATCTGAGGATTTAAAAATTGATACGAAAATTGATGTCATGTAGTCATACACGAACTTAGAATTTTGAAAATGGTTGAGTGATATATAGGAACTTAGTCGACCGCGCGCACATTATACCAAAGGAGACGCGCTGCGCGCGTAATCAATTCGATTTGGAAGGCAGCTTTTGTTACCTTTAACAAGCTACTTCCTGGATGAAGTCCGCATGTCGATTTAGATTACTCCTGTACAGATTTTGGTCTAGCGCTTAACCAAGTAGTTGGATTATATCGTATCAGCTCTGGCAGTGTTAGTGGTTTACGTAAATACTTGATATTGTTAACAATATCTTCATTCAACTCCCCTAAACTAGCAATCTTTCTCTTATCACTATACTGTATCCCCTCTACTACTGAAATGCAACGTTTGCAAAGAAATCAAAGTGTTAAGTTTGTTATCAATTTTCTTTCGAAAAACTTATTTTTGATTAAACGCTTCAGTCGAACAATCGCAATAAGCTCCAGATGCGGCCATGATTGTTTATGACAACCAGAAATACATTTACGTCGTACCATAATTCGTGAATTTTTCCTTCTAATTTCTTTTCTAGAAGATTTTGTTGAATTACACTCTTAATTATAAAATAAAAACTCGAACTAAGCGAACTTTTTAAACTGCTCACAAATTATTGAAAATTTCCAAAAGTTCGCTTAAGTTCGAGTAGGTCGATTTTTGAACTGTTCGAGTAATGGGGTCGTATCTATATTTGAGACTTAAATGTCTTGTGCCTGATCAACGTCTCTGTTACTGTTTGTTGTCTAAAGCATTTTTTGTAAGAACAATTTTATAAGAGCACGAAGCTAAAGATTTGGCGAAACATAAGAACAAACTGAGAACAGTTTAAGGCTCATCTCCTTGGGGGGGGGGTACTAAGTTTGTGAGATGATGGGCATGTGCCGCCCAACTTTTGGCTGTGGGGCCCTTGGATGGACTGAGACTGACCCTTAGAAGAATGAAAAACGCTGAAATAACGGATCTAGAATTAGATTTTTGTGCTTTTACGACTCTTAGTGGGATTTTAAAGATTAAAGAAGGCACCCTTAAGGGCGGCACATACCCGTAACCTCATTTTGCCTAGACCCCCAAGCTCATCTCTAGCGAATATTCAAGAACCAACGGACGGTTAAGTTATGATATAACAAAGGTGTAACTTCGCAAACTTATAATCTACGATTATGGTTAATAGATTTTGTCCAGTCAATAAGGTATATACCTTAGGGGAATTAGTTCTCGCTAAAATTAAAATTTATCGTACATCACCAAAACATCTCGCCAAAATTAAGGTTTAAATTAGACCCTAATCTTTAGCAAAAACGCTCATTCATAGACCAAAAGGAAAAGCTTAACCTTGCCATTCTCATCAAAACAAAATACTTTAATGTAGTTGATTGTCTATAATTATCCTCATTTCAGTGAACGCGAAAAGAACATAATATAATCACCCATTCCATTCCCTAAAGACCTATTTATTCTTAAAATGGTTTGACAGTGCTGAAAGAGTTCCTTTGAGATCAATTTGTTGTTTGACGAGTGACTTGTGTACGTTTTGTTCACTTACGTTCCTTATTGTCAATGACCATTTTAAACTTCGCTTATAAGAACAGATTGTTCATTTAAGCATAACTTGTTCCTTTTGCTAAAGAAGAGTTTCTTGTTCCTGATCGAGAGGAACAAAGTTTACTCCTCTAAAAGAGGAGCTGATGTCCCTCCTTAGAAGGAACAGCTTGTGATTTGAAGGTGCCGAATTTAGATCTATATGGCTATATGGCTACCAGTCTTTTGTAAAGAAGCATGTTGAATATCATTGGTTCTTATTTTTGACAGGGGGTGTTTTATGATGTATTTTATAATTCTAACTAATGAATAAACATCAAAACAATGCCTATCTTTTTGGACTTATCTTGGTTACCCCCTGGTACTTTGAAGCAATCTTGGAACTGTTTCATTGGCTCAACTTGGTATGGGGTATCTTTGCTGATAAAAAAGAAAAATTCTTTTGTGGACACTAAAAATCATTGATATAGGTTTTTTTACCCCCGCGATGGAAAGGGTATTGCTAATATAAAAAGGTACACTTTTAGTTTGACCAATACAGTGGTGGCTGCAAGCCATGAACCACGGCGTTCACACGAATCGCTGTTTATTTGTTGATTGGAAAGCTGTGAATGGTGCTGCACGTTTCAAAAGGAAATTAATCATACGAGAAAATGTAAGAAAATATTTCACTTTTGTCCGATAAAGTTTTGTCTTCACGGAGATTTCTTGAGCAGCAGAGGGCTCAGGAAAACATATTGTCAATAAACACCCATGGTTTCGTTACTTTGATAAACAGCCTGACATCATAAGAGAGGAAAATCGAACTAATGCAACCAAAAAAGAAAAAGGCGTACACTTCTATGGTGGCCCATGAGAGCCAGCCTGCTATTTCAAGATTTCTTTTTAATGTGAAATACAAAACAAGAAGCCCAAAGGGCATGAAGGCCCAGCGAATAAAAACATGAACTGAACAAGACTTGAGTAGCAGAGGGGATTTGAACCTGGAGTCGCTAATACAAGCCATAGACGCCTTAGACCATTCGGCTCTTATTTACAACAATGAGAAATACTTCATAATATTTACTCTTATATACAGAGATGTTAGTTTTTTTCCTAACACGATAGAGAAATGTTAAAACAGCTTTTTTTTAAAAGAACATCTTCCTAAAGAGAAGAAGGTTTGTTACGATTATTTCTGTGTAAATCACATTGTTTTTCTTAAACGTACTACATCTGTTATATTCTTATAGTTTTAATAGTTAATTGTATTTTCTCCTTTTATGTTTTTAACCAATAAAGACGATTTCAATTGTTTTTTATTCTGTCAATCATGTTCTAACAGCCAATCAAATCCTTCACAATATGTACTAGCCTGTGCTGTGCTTGAAAACGCGTATCGCCTAGTAAATTGTTACACACTGACACCGGGCAGAATGCTAATGAAAGGCCCAGTACGCTAAAGCTAGCTGGGCCAATGAATCCGATTTTCTTTCAATTAAATTAAAACAAAATAATTTTGCATGTAAAAAGAAATTTTTTTTTTCTCTTTCATTTCAAAGTGATGTCCTTCCTGGGCCAATAGCGCGACCCATTAAAGACATTAAAATTTTTGATGCAAAAAAAGTAAAAGAAATTCTGCTTTCATTTTCAAAGTGATGCCCTTCATGGGCCAATAAATAAGTAAAGATGCTTTACCTTCTGTTAGACACTCCCGGTGGACTAGGGTCCAAGACATTCTACCCTAGCCCTCAACTCAATTAACGGGATTTTTAAAATATAACTCTAAGGAATTTAAATTTTGTGAGCCTGAATTGATGAAAAGTGCACCTTTGAAACCCTTAAACAATTTTTGCCTAAGTACACCTCCCTACTGGCCACTCTGAATCAATCCCAAAAATCAAAAAGTTGGAGTCCTTGAGACATTACTTTGGTGCTTAAATTGTAAGACTAGGCGTTGTAGTGAGATGCGTGTAAGAACAGTCCATTAAATTCCATTCAGGAAAATTGGGGAAAAATCGAGACTTTAGGGTATGCACTTCATATAGTACAATATATAGTTTTTTTTTATCTCTTTTATCTCATAATGATATGACTCTTTATTCCCCTGTTCCTCTGTCACCTTGTGTTCCTCTTGTCTTCTAACACCAACAAGAGACTTTGTTCCCCTGTTCCTCTGTCACCTTGTGTTCCTCTTGTCTTCTAACACCAACAAGAGACTTTGTTCCCCTGTTCCTCTGTCACCTTGTGTTCTTCTTGTCTTCTAACACCAACAAGAGACTTTGTTCCCTGTTCCTCTGTCACCTTGTGTTCCTCTTGTCTTCTAACACCAACAAGAGACTTTGTTCCCCTGTTCCTCCCACCACCTTGTGTTCCCCGTTCTTCTCCTTCTCTAACACCAACAAGAGACTTTGTACCCTGTTCCTCTGTCACCTTGTGTTCTTCTTGTCTTCTAACACCAACAAGAGACTTTGTTTCCCTGTTCCTCTGTCACCTTGTGTTCCTCTTATTCTATAACACCAACAAGAGACTTTGTTCCCCTGTTCCTCCGTCACCTTGTGTTCCTCTTCTTCTCTAACACCAACAAGAGACTTTGTTCCCCTGTTCCTCCGTCACCTTGTGTTCCTCTTCTTCTCTAACACCAACAAGAGACTTTGTTCCCCTGTTCCTCTGTCACCTTGTGTTCCTCTTGTCTTCTAACACCAACAGAGACTTTGTTTCCCTGTTCCTCTGTCACCTTGTGTTCCTCTTATTCTATAACACCAACAGAGACTTTGTTCCTCCTGTGTCCTCTCCTCCACCACCTTGTGTTCCCTCTTCTTCTTGTGTTCCTTTCTTCTAACACCAACAAGAGACTTTGTTCCCTGTTCCTCCGTCACCTTGTGTTCCTCTTCTTCTCTAACACCAACAAGAGACTTTGTTTCCCCTGTTCCTCTGTCACCTTGTGTTCCTCTTGTCCTCTAACACAACAAGAGACTTTGTTCCCCTGTTCCTCTGTCACCTTGTGTTCCTCTTGTTCTTCTAACACCAACAAGAGACTTTGTTCCCTGTTCCTCTGTCACCTTGTGTTCCTCTTGTCTTCTAACACCAACAAGAGACTTTGTTCCCCTGTTCCTCCGTCACCTTGTGTTCCTCTTCTTCTCTAACACCAACAAGAGACTTTGTTCCCCTGTTCCTCTGTCACCTTGTGTTCCTCTTCTTCTCTAAACACAACAAGAGACTTTGTTCCCCTGTTCCTCTGTCACCTTGTGTTCCTCTTCTTCTCTAACACCAACAAGAGACTTTGTTCCCCTGTTCCTCTGTCACCTTGTGTTCCTCTTCTTCTCTAACACACAAGAGACTTTGTTCCCCTGTTCCTCCGTCACCTTGTGTTCCTCTTCTTCTCTAACACCAACAAGAGACTTTTGTTCCCCTGTTCCTCCGTCACCTTGTGTTCCTCTTCTTCTCTAACACCAACAAGAGACTTTGTTTCCCCTGTTCCTCTGTCACCTTGTGTTCCTCTTATTCTATAACACCAACAAGAGACTTTGTTCCCCTGTTCCTCCGTCACCTTGTGTTCCTCTTCTTCTCAACCAACAAGAGATTTGTTCCCTGTTCCTCTGTCAACCTTGTGTTCCTCTTATTCTCTAACGCCAACAAGAGACTTTGTTCCCCTGTTCC
>NW_027103454.1:15606-50043 GCF_902728285.1 Clytia hemisphaerica | reverse complement strand
AATGGTGTATAACTAAAAGAGTTTGTAAACTTATGATAAGTTATTTACAGCTTTCAATAGACTATAGTAGAAAGACTTTAGTAAGACAAAATTATCAGATGTTTCTATTTCTAGAGTTCTAAAAAAGGGACAAAAACCTATTTTTCAAAAATACTTTGAACTTAGGTCAAGACTTTTGGTACGTAACAAAATTTAGCTTCTTTGATGCACAATGGAAATAGTATCATCTAGTCTGTATTACTGGATTATATTACAAAAAATACTTACCGTGTTGTATTTTGTTCCTTGTTCAATGGATAAAATGAATCTATTTCAATGAATCCCAAAAACTTCAATGGCTCAATGTCGAACACTCAATGTATCCTATAAACATGAAAGTTTTATGAAATTCCACACTGTAAAGCTTGCCACTCAGAGTTTAAAAAGTAATTTCTCTGTTCTACACATTTTTTATAAGCAATCAGGCTGCTAAGGCTTGAGGCCTCAATTGTCCATTAATTTTTCCACTATCTCGAAAAGGACAGCTGTTTTAGATGATCTAACCATGGCCAAATATAGCCCTTGACCCATACACATAAATGTATAATTAGGGGTATTCAAAGCAATTTTTTCAGAAAGGGACCAGAAGCTAAGTAACTCTAGGCTGACAGAAATTGGAGTTGGTTATTAAAAAATGTGCATTTTATCATTCATCTTTTTCATTCCATGCAAAAACAAAAACGTAAACATTTCTTTGTTTTCGACTAAAAAATGTATAAAAGGCCTACCTTCAGCTATGTTATATTGATATTCCCGTTCAATTAATTTAACATCATTTTTTACTTCACCATGTTATGACAAAATAAGAATTTTCCAAAAATAAAATATCTGACAGTTGCTTCAACCACCAACTTTTATTTTATCTCCTGAAAATGGAAAGACAACTAGTTAACAAAAAGTGCAGCTTTGTCCAGGGGGATCAAGCAGTTAGTACAAGACATCATACCAGTTGGTACCTGGTGGTGTGTTATGGAATTTGATTTCCTTACAAAAATCTTAAATCGGTTTGCGGTTGTCAGAGAAATTTATTATCTAAAATTTTCTAAAATGTTGTAATCTCCTATGAAAGATGAAAATTCAAAGTTCTAAAGGGTCCAGATATTATTTTATCTATTATTATTCTTTTATCTGTCACTGTAACTAAAACCTACTTTCAAGGAAAAACTAAGTGTATACGTGAGTGGTCCTAAATTTGACGCCTTGCTTAATTCCCCCCTCAAATACGGGTATGAAAAAACTATGTTGCTTCAGATGCATCTGCGCGGGTATATCTATTGTTTTCATTTAGTTGTATCTTTGAAAGACCCGTCGGATTAGAACACTCGTGTATGTGTGTGATGTTACAGCTTCTTACGAAAAGGCATTTAGATGAAGTCTTGTACTAGCGCTTGACCCCCTACTGGTTGATATCAAGGAAAATTCCTGTATATACATTACACATTAAATAGAAAAAATTGGTATTAAACGTCCTTGGTGGAAACTTGAAAAGGAGGCTTCACCTAGGGGTGGGGCACTGATCTAGACAGCCGACAGGGATGTGCCGTTGGAGTTGAAAAGTGGACCCTGTCAGATATGAATTTTTGGCAAAATTGGGACTCTGTCAGAACGAAAAATTGAAAATTTTTCCCATTTTCACCCTGAAAAGTGGCAAAAATTAAAAAGTAGATGAAAAATTAAAAGATTTCTGATTTCCACCCTGAAGATTGTCCAAAATAATCAAAAACTTAAATTTTTGGGAACCTGTCATATACCGTGAGATTAATTGGGCAACTTGCATCAGTGGAGGCTAATATATGCATAGCTCTCGAATGATTGACCTGGCTGGTTGGTCATTATTAAAATACAACATTAAATCAAAACAAAAATGGTAGAGTACTACTACTAGCAGAGTAGTTCATTTGTTTTGAAATTTTTCTGATTTAATTGGTCAGCTGTCTGATGGCTATAGAGCCTAAAAATGGGACCCTGTCACCAGCAGCGAAACATACCCAATTTTGCCTAAGTGCCTCCCCCTGGGGGCTAATACCCTGAGCTGAAGTTTTTCAAAAGTAAATTGTTGTGGAAAATCCACATCGTCCACTGGGGGTTAACAGACTATAACTTGAACTGCCCATAGCTTTGAAAAGCTGTGGTGTAGCCATGTGTATACACATACCACACTTCAATCATACTTTTTGTGTCCAGACTGGCACTGGACACAAAAAGTATGATTGAAGTGTGGTTGATAATTAGAAATATAAAAAGCTCACCGTAGCATCTTGATTCCCATTTCATATCTTAGAATAAAGTTTCCATTGCACTGCATTTGGCTTTGCTTTGGTTTCTGTCTCCTCATCACACACACACACACACTGCCTTCCACTCCACAGCTTCCAGTTTCAAAATTAGAAAGAAATTTTGCCGGCAATCATAATCATAACATTCGAAATAATCTAAGTTTTTTCCGGGGTTTGCAAAAGTACTTATTCCAAGGATGTGGATATTTATATTACAGTTCAAATAAATGTGTATGTAAACACTTCGAAATTCATTTTACAGAAATTTAGATATTTTAGTATCTTCTTGTGTTTTAAACGTCAAAATTATGCTTCAAATAGTCTTTTGATCCCCGGTATCTCGTGCGGACTTTGGTCGTAAACGTTTTGGCGGTCCTCTTTCAGCAATGGAAAACCAAGAAGTTATCTTTCGAGAAGTTGAAAGACGTCGAAATACGAGCTTCGAAATTTTTGCTTTTTATAAGAGGAACCAGAAAATTTGGCTCAGGCTGGCTGTTGGACTGTTCCTTAACTTTCGAGGTTTTTAGGCTTCGTGCTCTTACGATTAGTTTTTCCTTAAGAAATTAAAAATGGCTTAAAATCTATTAAAAACCCATTAAAATCAGCAAACCTCGTGTTCTTTAAAATTTCCTATAAAAGCGTGGAGGAGTCGTGGTTTCGTCTTTCGAAAGTTAAAAGAAGTCGATAATAGATCTTTAAAAAAAATTGAAAGTTCAAATTTCGAAAACATGGATACAGAGAAGTCATCTTTCGAAAAGTGAAAGACGTCGATAAAACCTTTTCGAATCTTTTTGAAAAATTGAAAGTTCATATTTCAAAACTTTGAAATACAGAGAAGTTCATCTTTCGAAAAGTTGAAAGACGTCGATAAACGACTTTTCGACATATTTTAAAAATTGAAAGTTCATATTTCAAACTTTTGAATACAGAGAAGTTCATCTTTCGAAAAGTTGAAAGACGTCGATAAACGACTTTTCGACATCTTTTGAAAAATTGAAAGTTCGTATTTCAAAACTTTTGAAATACAGAGAAGTTCGTCTTTCGAAAAATAGAAAGTTGTTGGAAGATGAATTTTCAACAAAATTCAACAAACTTGTAAGTTCGTCTTTCCAAATCTTGGAAAAATAGAGAAGTTCATCTTCCTAAAAGTCGAAAGACATCGAAAGATGAGCTTCCAATATCTTTCAACAAATTTGAAACTTCATCTTTCGAAAATTTTGGAAATTTGTCGAAAGTTGATCTTCTCAACATCTTTCGAAAATGGAAAGACAAGATTTCGCCCAGTGTGAGCAAAACAAACTAATTTCTCAACGCAAGTTAAATAAAGAAACAATGAAAAGAAACAAAAAGGCTTCCAAACCGGTGTTTTTTATACGGACTATGTTGACACTAAGTACTTACTCGATATGAATTTTCAGATTGTAGTAGTTCTCCTTATGAATAAAGACTAAAAATGTTTTGAAAGCTGTCAGCGATGGTATTTTGCGTTTATCTTGTCCAGTATTACGGTATTTGGTGAGAAAATTGCTGATATTGCGATTTTCATTCCAATAACAGGAGGTAGCACATGTATAAACCTTTTCATAAATTACGTCACGAACATCACTTGCCTCGTTTTAAAATCATGGCCATAGTGATTAGCTCCTAGCGGATTTTATTACAACTACTTCCTATTCATAAAATAATCGTTTAATGTCTCAAGGGACATAATCACCATGGTAATTGTTTGAATACGAGGTAAGTGATGTTCGTGATGCAATTTATGAAAAGGTCTATTCTTTGTCAATTTGAATATTTCGCAAAGTTAAAAAATTGACAACCGTGGGTTTGCAAGTGTGCAGGCCAAACTGTAAATAGCAGATAGATCAAAACAAGGAAAATACACGTTTTTTATAACCAGACGGTGTCAATCGAACAGCTTCGAACAAAAATCGCAATCGAACCAATCGAACGTAATCGAACGCGATTGAATAATTGCGATTCGATTGTCGAACGTAATCAAATCTCAATCGAACGGCCAATTCCTGGGTAATATTCGATTGCGTTCCAGTAAGGTTAGATTGGTTTGATTGATAGTTGAAATGTTGTTCCTATATTCAAAAATAAAGGGAACAATTGTGTGGTGAAAAATTATAGACCAGTGTCTCTCCTGCCTATTTTTGGAAAAATCTTTGAAAAGTGTATCTTTGACTCCGTCTACACCTATTTCGAAAACAACAATCTTTTCACAAATTCCCAGTCTGGCTTCCCCAAGGGTGACTCCTGTGTGTCACAGCTGTTATCAATAACACACGACATTCTGAATGGTTTTGATGTTGATCCACCTCTCGACACTCGTGGAGTATTCCTTGATATTTCCAAAGCTTTTGACAGAGTTTGGCACGATGGTTTGTTATTCAAACTCAAGTCAAATGGTGTTTCTGACCCCTTCTTCTAATCCAGATTTTCTTTATGGAGATCGAGCGGTGGTTCTTGATGTCAGGCTTCTGATTGGATAAAATTTGGCCGGGACCCCGGGAGTTCTCGGACCCCTTTTTTTGATTTACATAACGACTCCTGAGGGGATCCGTCCAAATCAAATTTGTGAGACCGTCCCTATTTTTCACTTTCCTAGATCCTATTCGCTGTCTCAGAGTGACGTGACTGCAGAAGATAAGGCGTGGGCTCATCAATGGAAAATGTCTCAACCCATCCTCTAACAGGCGTGAGGTACTTACAGGAGGCTAAATCCACCTGCCCCCCAGAAATTACGTTCAATAATGCAGCCATTGCAGTTCAGGATCATCAAAAACATCTTGGTCTCATACTCGATCAAAAGCTGGCCTTTGACCGTCACCTTGATGAAAAAATAAAAAAGGCTAATCAAGGTATTGGTCTTATTTGCAGACTTCGCAAGTTTCTACCCAGGGATTCTCTTGTCACTATATACAAAAACTATGTTAGACCACACTTAAATTATGGAAATATCGTATATGATCGTCCTGGTAATTCCTCATTCTCTGAAAAACTCGATTCTGTTCAATATGATGCTTGTCTTGCAATAACCAGATGCTTCAGAGGAACACCTCGAGGCACCTTTCTTTAGAACCGAGCGCTATCGTGCCTCTTTCTTTCCTTTTTGCATAAATGAATGGAATAACCTCGGAGATCATATACGGAATCTTCCAACGTATAGGTTTAGCAGCAATTCCAATTCCTCAGACCCAGTGCTAACTCAGTTTTCAAAGCTAGTGACAACAAGGGCGTGGTTCTCCTTAACCGATTAAGGGTTGGTTTCAGTTATTTTCGTGAGCATAAGTTCAGTCACAATTTTGCTGACACAATCGACCCTTTTTGCAACTGTCGACAAAATTCAGTCGAAACAACACAGCATTTTGGTGCATTCTTGATTACTCTAACGACAGACTTTTTTTTTACAGCCTCTTCAACTTGTCATAACTTGTTCCATTTAATCCAGCAATTGTGTAGAATACTTCTTTATGGAACCCCGAATTTAGGTTGTCAAAATCAGATATATGAGCATAACGATAAATTAATCTGCGATACTGGACGTTTGGGGACCTTTATCTAGTCTTATGCTCCATTGCTTCCAACCTCTTTTTTTGTTTTCTTTGTTATCAATTATTTTCTGAGTTGGTTTTTGTTGTTTTTTCTTTTTATATATATTTTCATTTCTTAGTCATTATTGCTCATTTTGTAAGCTCATTTTGGGTTCCTTCCTCCTGGCGGTATGATCTGGTAGTCCTTTTGCGGGAGGATAGGAACCTTTAGATTTGTACTATTTGTTCGTGTTACTATATTATAGATAAAAAAATTGATAGTTGACTATGTTCGATTGGTTCGAGTGATTGTCAATTACATTCGATTAATCTTCGATTTTGTTCGATTACGATTATGTTCAATGAGTTTGATTGCGATTAAACAAAATTGGATCACTCCTTTAGAGCTTTTTAGCGTGGGCGGCCGAGCGCTTAAGTGCCGGACAAAAGTAAAAAAAAATCTAATCTAAAGTCTATTCACGATAAGTGTGCACTCTTTTTTCATTTACCTATAACTTTTGAAGGAATTCTTCAATCTTTATAAATTTGGTATCAGCGGAAAGATATTAGTGAGTGGAACAATTTGAAATAAAAAAATATTTAAAAAAATTCTAAAAATGAAGATGAAAATGAAAAGGAAAAAAATGAAGATCTAGTAGAAAAGTTCTATAACTATCATTTTCACTGAATTAAATCCTTGATCATCGAACGTTATCACTGTGAAAAAATATTTCAAAAATAATCATTCAGTCAAAAGATATCAAACAAAGTGATAAGCTGATTGACGTCTAAAAACGCTGTTTTCTGCTGTTTTTTGCTGTTTTTTGGGGTCAATCACTTATCAACTTTATATCATAACTTTATATTGAATAAATATTTTAATGAAATTTTTTCACAGTGATGACCTCCTAGGATCAAAGAATCTCTCTAGAGAAAATGAAAGTTATAGCGTTTATCTACAAGATCTTCATTTTTTTCTTCTTCATTTTCATCTTCATTTTTAGAATTTTTTTAAATATTTTTTTATTTCAAATTGTTCCACTCACTAATATCTTTAAGATGATACCAAATTTATAAAGATTGAAGAATTCCTTCAAAAGTTATAGGTAAAAGAAAAAAGAGTGCACACTTATCGTGAATAGACTTTAATACAATTGAATCAATCGAGCGTAATCAAACATAATCGAATACAATCAAACGTAATTGAACGTAATTGAAGCAATCGAACGGCAAATCCTGGGTAATATTCGATTGCGATTCGATTTTGTTTGACAATCGAATTCCAATTATTCGACTGTGTTCAATTGCGTTCAATTGATTCGGCGTTCGATTTGTTCGACACCGTCCGGTTATAAGAACATCGAAATTTTTCAAGCCTTCGAATATGTTCTTAATTTTTTGAGTTTTAAGCCTAAAGATGTTTTTAACTCAAAAAGTTATGAGAATCCGAAGGCTTCAAAAATGTTGGATGCTCTTAAAAAACGTGTATGATAAAAAGCAGAGAAGATAAGTGTCGAAAATTATTTTGTAAAAAGAAATCAAAGCAAAGTGTCAATAAAAAACAAGAGCATCTGCCAATTTGGCACGTAATGATTTCGAAATATTTGCAATTAACTAAGACTGTCTAATCGTTCTTTTACTGGTATTGATGTGATATTCATTATAATTGCCACCGCAAAAAAAGACAGTTATTCTAAAACACGTCTTCAAAGAGGAAAGAACTAATAAACGATATTACATAAAAACTTTACATGAAAACTCCTATTTGACCCCCGAAAATTCCCCACAATGCTTTGTGCGGAAAGAATTTCACCTTTTTTCTGCGCAAAGCATTGTGGGCAATTTTCGGAGGTCTAAATCTGTGATTTCACGTTAAGCCGATATCGTCTATTGTCCCATTATTACTATTCAAGATTTGTTTTTTTATGATACAGAAAGGAAAGGGCGCTCTTCTGACGTAGCAGAATTAAGCAACAAAAATTTTCACAATTCATGTTTGTGTGGTGCGAGAGAAAAAAAAATTGTTTTCTTTTGTTTTTTAAAAACTGCTACACGTTAAATGATTTTCTTTAAGTTTGTACCCGGAAACGTGTATCGTTATCAGAGTCGGTTTATTTATTGGAAATTTCGAAGTTAAACTTGATTGTTAGAGTGTGGAGATGTGGAGCAAGATTGGTCAGAAAGTGGAAAAGAAAAGCATTTTCTGCTTATATGTCAGCATGATATAACAATATGCAGATACTGTCATGAAATATGTGTCTGATATGAAACGGGAACACTTATGTAAAAATACTGAAGAAAAAAAAGCGTTTTTATACTTTATGATAAATCATCACTTCGTTTTACTGATGATGATAAAGCTGACATCCTACAGGATCAGTTTTGCAGTGTTTTTACGAATGAACCTGCTAGGTCGCTACCTGAGTTTCCATAACGAACAGACACAGATGTAGTATCGGTCTAACAATCGACATGGTCAGAAAGGAACTAAAAGGTTTGAATCCTAATAAATCGCTAGGACCTGATGATAGATTCACCCAGTCATGCTGAAAAAGCTGGCCTTTTACATAGCCGGTCCTTTACATACTATCATGGCCAAGTCCTTCGTAGAAAGTAAGCTACCTGATGATTGGAAGACTCCACATTGTGTCCCCGGATCTACAAGAAAGGAAAAAAGAACCTTGCAGAAAACTACAGACCCGTTAGTTTAACATCATTTGCGTGTAGAGTAATGGAAGGAATCCTAAAGAAACAAATAATGGAATACATCACGAATGAGAAATTGCTATCAACCAAACAACATGGGTTCATGGGTAAGCAATCGACAGTGACACAACTACTTCACTACTTAGACATATGTGCGGACTCGATATCCGATGATAAGGTTGTTGACGTAATCTATTTCGACTTCGCAAAGGCATTTGACATCGTTCCACATCGCAGATTACTAAGAAAACTCGAAGCGTATGGTATCAGAGGAAGGGTACTTGGTTGGATGAAAGCATTTTTGTCCGATCGTTACCAATATATGAAGGTCAATAGAAAGTTATCTAAGAAATGCCAGGTGCAAATTGGTGTACCACAAGGAACTGTCTTAGGTCTACTCCTTTTCGTTATTTACATCAATGATCTAGCTGAAGTTACCAACTCAGAAATGTTCCTCTTTGCCGATGACACAAAGCTGTTTAAAGAAATAAATAACGCTGAAATGCAATTAGACTTCAGCACGATATCGAGGCAATGGAAAAGTGGTCTGATGACTGGTTGTTGAAATTCCATCCTGACAAGTGCCACGTGTTGACACTAGGGAAATTCTGGAACATTCAACATGCACATCCTTACAAGATCGCTGGCTCTGTCCTAGAACATGTTGATCAAGAGAAGGATCTTGGAGTGATTATTGATAGTGAATTGAATTTCGAAGAGCACATCTACACCAAGATCAAGAAGGCTAACTCGATCGTTAGATTGATTAACAGGAGCTTCGACTTCCCTTCTCCCGAGATGCTCCGCACACTTTTCATTGCATTTATGAGACCTCACCTTGAGTACGCACAATCAGTTTGGTCTCAATGACTGATCAAACACTCTGATGCAATTGAAAGTGTCCAACGTAGGGCTACAAGACTTGTCGGTGGTTATAGAAACCACTCATATAAAGAACGTTTACAAGTCATGAACCTACCCAGCCTCAAGATCCGGCGTAAAATCGGGGACATGGTGGAAATATATAAACATCTTAATGCCTATGATAAATCTTCCCTATGTCAGAAACTCGTTCTTCGAAATCGACCTCAACGTAAGCACAATCTCGAATTAAAGAGGAATTTCGCTGAAGACGGCATTAGAGGATACCAAAAGAATTCACTTTACTACAGGGTGTCCCTAATTAAAGTATCGAGTCGAAACACAACTATGAGTAGAAAGTTTTATGTGCGTGTTCACAAAATTGCATTTTAAGCTCTCCCTCTTTTTTCTTTGTCATCACGATTAATTTATACGTTGTAACTACCTTTTGTAATAAGCCTGTGTGATGGAGAACGTTCTTATATTTTAGTAATAACACACACAAACTTTTCTACTCAATCTCATCGCATGTTCAAACTCGATACTTTAATTAGGGACACCCTGTAGTTTGAATTTCCCTACGGACAGTGCATTTACAACATTGGTCGCCAATCAATGCTCCTATACAGGGTGTCCCTAATTAAAGTATCGAGTTTGAACATGCGATGAGATTGAGTAGAAAAGTTTGTGTGTGTTATCGCTAAAATATAAGAACGTTCTCCATCACACAGGCTCATTACAAAAGGTAGTTACAACGTATAAATTAATCGTAATGACAAAGAAAAAAGAGGGAGAGCTTAAAATGCAATTTTGTGAACACGCACATAAAACTTTCTACTCATAGTTGTGTTTCGACTCGATACTTTAATTAGGGACACCCTGTAGAATTGACAAACGAATGGAATGATAAGATCTATAAATTGTAAAGATGTAAGATTGTTTCATAGAGGTCGATAGACCTGAGAAATACACTTCTATAAATAAATAAATTTAAGAACAAATATGTAAGAATATAAACTATATAAGAAAACAAGAACATGTTAAGAACGTTTTTCGGGCTTAAACTCAAAAAGTGAAGAATATCTGAAGGCTTCAAAAAATTTGGATGCTCTTATAAAAAAAGACCTGAAAGCTCTCAATGAAGGCGATTCCCCTTTTAGAGCGATCCATACACGACAATTATTACTAGTAATTACACTTTCTGGAGTGCAATTAAACTAGCAATTAGCCATGGCTAAAAATGCCCCGCAGAGGTGCAGAGCATACCCAGCCATAATTAACAGCATATAATTAAATCAGACGTATTGTGAGCTTAATTTAACAACTGAACAATTGAGCTCTCGATGAAGGAGATTCCCCTTCTAGAGCAATCCGTGCACGACAATTATTACTAGTAATTACACTTTCTGGAGTACAATTAAATGATATACAGGTTGACCATTAACAGCATATAATTAAATCAGACGCATTATGAGCTTAATTTAACAACTGAACAATTAACGACAAGGCATCACGATAACGAGTTCAAGTATTTAGACGGCTAGTTCGAAACGCAGGTTCAGGTTTCAGGTTACAGGTTCAGGTTTCAAGTTACAGGTTAAATCTTTTTTGATGGAAATTTCAAAAATAAAATATCCGAATATCCCAACGTGTAGAGTGGAGCTTTGCGGTTTCGACAATATATAAATTATTCTATAATTGTTAGTAGTCATTGAATTATCATACAAAGTAAAATGTCTGTTTTTATTTTGAAACGCGTTCAATTTACTGACTTAATATTCATTTTACAGACCGGTGTTTCTAATTCGAAGTTTACGCACTGTGGATCCCCTGATCGAATCCGATCCGGTTCGGGTGAAAGTCCCAATTTTTGACCAGGTTTTGATATTTTATGTTTTTTTGGGTGAAGATTCTAAAAAAAGTGGTCCGAAGTCCTGAAAAGTCCATGGGAAGGCTCTAAAGGGGGGATCAGAACTCGTACCAGACCAGCTTTGAGTCCCCGGTGGGATGGAAAGCAGTGAGATATTTCTACAACTCGTGATAGATTGTCTCTGTACTCTATGGTAGAGCATCTTTAGATCAATCATAATTAGCAGAAAAAATCTTATCATATAACAACTAGCATTCACAATCACTGAACTTTTGCCAGTCCTAAAAAAATTGCTTGAGACCGAAGGACGACCCACGGTATAGCCCAAACTTTTTCGGACCACTTTCTCGGCGATTTTGAACTTGGAAAAGTCCCGAATAGGGTTTTCAGAGGCAAGAAACCAGACTTTAGTTTCAATGTTTGTTTGTGATATTTTTCATAATCAGTGTGAAAAAAACCTTTTCAACGGTATATAACATGATGTTTAGGAGATGAAAATTTATTTCATCTGCTCGGCAAGCCATTCTGGTCTGTAAGTTACTTCTGTACCTTATTAAACGAACCCAGTCCATTTTGACATGTATATGGTGATAATTTTTAGAATCAGTGTGAAAAACCTTTCCAACGCAACGGTATACCATGTGACATGTTTTGATGGCAGAATTAATTTTCTTGCCTGGGAGGCATTCTGGTCTGTAAAATACACATACAGGTGATCCAGAAAGGGGTCAGAGGTGCTAAAGGTTTCTTACCCCTTAAGGTACCACTGTACCAAATTTCATGCTTTCTAGGCAAAAATGGATAATTGCATAATTTTTTTTGCATTTTTTTTGCTTTCCTTGACTATATAAAGTCTAGCATAAAAAAAGGTCTTAATTACTCTTGTAATAAAATTGATTCAACGATGATCTCTAGACAAGTACCACCCGCGGTTTGACTGCCTTCGTAATTATAGGTTTTCTAAATCGAAAAAATTCTAGAACATTCTTTAAGTAGGTCGTGAACTGTATTGTGTAAGTTTTTTATATAAGAACATCCAAAAATTTAGAAGCCTTAGTTAGAATGTTCTTAACTCTTTGAGTTTTAAGCCTAAACTGGTCTGAACATGTTTTTATTTTCACCATTTTTCGATAATTTGTTGTCCATTTTCCTAGGAAATCTGGTGTTTTAGAGTCTGCAAAGCCTTAAAATGTTCTTAACTTGTTCTTAACATTTTGGCCATCGAAGCCATAAGGCTAGTGACGACCTGGTAGGGGGTCCAGGGTGTGCAGTGCACTACCCAGAAAGATCTGAGGGGGAGGGGGCGCCAAAAAAGTTTTTCAAGGGGGCGTTTTGTTGATGTTTAATTGGGCGATGTGGCACCCTTCGACACGTTTATAGCGCGCCTTCTATAAATGCAATGTTAATTTTTTTACCTTAGGCGCTTCCTCTTATTTTACGCTCTTGCATCTTTTCTCTTGAATTTTTTCATAAAACTACTATCAACATTGAATCGCAAAAAGTCAAAGCAAGAGAAATGTTGTGTATCCACCAGGGGTTAAAGACGATGCTCACCCTAGACGATGCTAACGTCCGTATAATATATTATTATGATATATAACATGGTTTGTCTATTATAAAACGTAATATGTTTCGCGGCGGATAGAGTCTGTGTTTACGGACGATATCAACTTGGCGTTTTTCTTAATTTTGCTTTTGCCCTTACCGACCTTGGAAAAGGGTCGGTATCCCTGCAGATTTATAGACGAACTTGGGAGAGACAACCATAAAACAACACAAAATCGAAGGGAAGGATGCAGATATTTATCCAAAAAATGGTTGTTTTCTTTGATGGTTCTGGGTCTGGTGAAAAAGAATGTTCTTGTAGAATAATTTGGAGGCTAAGAAGCTCATTTAAATGCATTTGCTGTTTCTTTAACTTTTTTGATAATATTAGTTAGAAGGGGATTGTTTCCTCAAGGCCCACAACAAACAAATTCTAACTTTGATTTTTTGGAAATTCTTTTTCATCTTGATGCCTGACACCTGAAGTAGCTTCTAAAGGTAAGGTTTATATTCACTGAATCTTTTAGTTTCCTTTTGAGTTGAGACTGAAATATTGACTTTTTCCAGTTCTGTCAAGTACCGCGAAGTCGGGTAACTTGCATCAGTGGAGGCTAACATACGTACCCCTCAAATAAATGACCTGTCTTGTCCTCAAAATACATAGTTAAATCAAAACAAAATTGGTAGAGTAGAGCTGCGAGCGAAGCTGCGTAGTTCATTTGTTTTGAAATTTTGCTGCTTTGATTGGCCAGTCATTTGAGAACTATACATGTTAGCCTCCACTGATGCAAGTTACCCGACTTCACGGTATGATTTTGTGCATGTGCATGTCAAAAAACTCCAATTTCTGTAAATTTTCTTCTAAGAAAAAAGACAACAGCCATCCCCGTAAAATATTCCCGTCTTCACGTTTGTTCCTCTTAGATGAAACTCATCTTAGACTATAGCATAGTCTATGCTCACCCCCAAAATTAGAGATTGCCAAAAAGATCGAAACTTGATGATGCTCGCTGTGGTTTTTGTGGTCTTATGATGAATAACTTTCTCCTTTAAGAAGATCTTTTAAGCTGTTTGACCTTTCTTACACCAATGGTTTTGCCTGCGCCGCCAAAATTACAAAAAAGCCTTATTCCTGCAAATTTAAAGATTATCAGGTAATTTTTCTGATAAATTTTTAGAAAACAAAAGTATAGACCAAATTGACTTACTAGGTATAAGTTTTCCATTTCAAGTATCAACAGCTCGTGTTTTTTATTTGAGGAGCTTTGTTTTTGGTGCTAAACCGGTGTAAACTGGGACATCTTTAGACAATTTAAAAGTTGAAATTTAATAAATTTTCCTTGTTCCGAAAACTATGACATTTCAAATTATAACATCATTGCTTGTTTCCTTACTGGAGTGAGATTCGTTCTTTCTTTTGTTTAAGAAATTTTTTGTAAGCAAACGGTGTGAAAGATCCTTTAAGCTTGAATTTTAAGAATTTAAAGATGAAAGGTCTTAGTACTGATATCAAATGAGTCACCAATAATGTCATATGATTAGGTTTTTTGTAGTTGAATTAAAAATTAAAAACAAAGATATCTAATTAGATCTGTTCCAACAGAATTACTGATGCTGGTCTTTTATTTACACGCATCCGTTTCAAAAATACATTCTTATCCGTTTTTTAAATACCCTTTTAACATATTGCATTTAAAATTGGTATTTAAAGCCTCTATATTTTGTTATTGATGACTAATCAGATGATTAAAATTCACTTTGTTTATAAGCAAAACATACCTTGCGAAAATAAGGACAAAAATACCAGGGGCGCCAATTTCATAGTTTGCACCACCAAAACAAATAAGCCAGGTCGCTACTGCATAATGCTTAGGTTCTTAGATGTGTCTGAAATAAATGGTATCATAAATCTGTTTCGAAATTTTATATTTAAGAACGTTTTGCACTTTATTTATGAGAATCAGCAAATATTTGGGACTCGGTTGTCGAAAATCATTCTTAATCTGATTTTACCAGGGAAAAACCTTTAAGTACCCTGTCCTGTTAATACCTACTCTGTACCAGAGTGTATCTTGCGTTTATCGCTTCTTAGTACACTCTGTGCGCATTGTCTGATAGATAAAAAATATCCCGTACGGAGACCTCTGCGATGAAGTATGATTTATAAATAGCAAAACTTCTCTCATCATCTCCTCTCTCTCACCAACACTCAATCGCAGCAGTCGGTTTAAAAGATCTCAAATCAGAAAAATCGAGTACAGTAAAGTTTACACCCTTTTTTGACTAATTAAACCCTTAAATTGTTTAAAATTCAGCCATTCAACGCTCGGTAATGTTCTTATTTTCCAGTGTTTTTAAACTTTTTTTTGCTTATAAAATTGTACTTATAAAAGGAAGTGAATTAGCATGGCAATGATATAAACATCAGAGTATGAATGTGATAAGACCATCCATTTTTGAGGTCATTAGAAAGTTTTTGTTGATTAACGATTAAAGAATTACTATTTAAGACTCAATAATAATGGCTAATGGCTGTCTTACTAATCACTAGACTTTATACCAAGCGTAATACTGTAAAGAAATAAAACTCTTAAAAATAAGATCTTTGAAATAATGTGTGTCCAATTGAGTTTCAAGCTGAAGGTTAAGGACGATTAATCTTCAACCTTTTTTTTTTTTTTTTCTTTATTGAAACAAAGACACGTGTACACTACGAACATATATATTACAAAACATTACTTAAACATAAAATATAGCCCCCCCCCCCCCCCGCTTGAAAATTATACATCTCAGGAAAATAGTTCTCCCTAGCAAAATTCTACAACAAGAATCTTGTTGTGCGCCAGAAAGTCCAAAACTGATACGGAGCCCTATTCATAAACACAATCACGCAACTTTGTTGTTGTTCCTAGTCCTTTTAGACGAACGCGGTCCTTACGATTTCGAGATTGCATATTCGTCAGATTGTTATGTTTTCACACATCCCTTTGGAGCTTCAGCGTGGTGTGCAGAAAACATTTACAAGGTTAGCAATACATGAATTTTGAAAGCCTTCAAGTTTGGAAAGGAGATTCCCTGAGACAATCGATAATGAATTTATTAAAAAAAAATATATATCAATATAATTAGACGGCTGTTCATTAAAACTTGTCAAACTGGTTATCTTGCAGCATGCATTAACACACACATAATAAAAGATACGTCCAAATATGTCTACTTCTGGAAAAGTATAAAAGAGGAGACGATTTTTTAAAAGAGTACTTCATTATCAGCAGTCATCATGAAGGTAAGTGACCCAGCTGGCACACAACGTCAAAACAACGTCAATGTGACATTCATAATGTCCAAATTGAACGTTAAAACAACGTTGTGTGACAGCTGGGGAAGGAATTATTTATACCATTGTATTAGAAAGCCGTTCTATCTATATATAGTTCTATCTGTGTCTCCTTGGTTTATAAGGACTAAATCGAAGCTAGAAAAATCCTTAACCTTTAAAGTGTTTATAACATTAGATTGAAGAACAATTACTTTTCAAGCCTTAATATTTTTTTTCGCGGCCCTCTCTAATTAGCTTGTTGAGTATATATTTATAAATTTCAAATAATTTTTAGAAATTTAGAACTAAAAAACGCACATTTTATTACAGCAACTAATTTTCAAATATTATACTTTGAATGCTCAAACTTAAATGCTTAACACCTCTACACCTTTACACCCCTCTCAACACCCTTGCACCCTTGCACCCCTCTCAACGCCCTTTCATCCTTTCACCCCTCTCAACGCCCCTTCACCCTTACACCCAACTCAATGCCCCTACACCCTTACAACCCTATTAACGCCTCTACACCCTTATACCCCTCTCAACGCCCCTAGACCCTTACACCACTCCCAACGCCTCTATGCCCTTAATTATAAGGCCAATTTCACCATGAATATTTGAATAAATTATATTCTTATAAAAACATGTATTTTGCAAATTCAAATAAGATAGATTTTTTCTTTGCATTACATCCAGGATAAGAATTATAAAAAGATTTGACTTTTTAAAAGAAACTAGCTATTTAAATTTTCGCTTTCAATTTATTTTTTCACAGGTGAAGATGATATCTTTAAGCATTCTGTTGCTCGTGCAGCAATGTGTGTACGGTACAACTGAATTTGACAACATGGAGTCCGGTCTTGTCGGATACAACATTTTGCTAGGTAAGCATTCCACTGTTTGTCAAGTCTGAAAATACTATACACAGGACAAACATTATCATTATTATCAACGCTCAGGCCCGTAGTAACCGGGGGGCAGTTGACCCCCCCTTCCCCCTCCCCAATAATTTTTCAAAAATAATTTTTTTCATTGTTATCTTTTTTGTTTTGATAAAATAATCAAACGTGTCTGCTCGACCACCGAATGACGAAAGGTAGTTATTTTTCCAGGTTTCCGGTTTCCAGTTATTTTCCCTTAGCTTAAAAAAAAACGCCTTACGGCGTTTTTGTTCGACTTCAACTTTTATGCCCCCTCAATAATAAATTGCTTCCTACGGGCCTGATGCTTTTATTCACAATATATTTGATGGGGTTTGACCCCTGGTCTTGGATCTTGAAAAAAGGTTAGGTAATCTCAAAATGTTTGTATCTCATCATTACATACACTTCACAAAGGTCGCTTAACAAACTGTTCTGATTGTAAAAAACTTGTTCAAATATAACCAAATGAAAGTTGCTATTCCCATTGCAAACTTTTCCTTCACCTGGCCAGTTGCACACTCTTCAACACAGGAATTTTCATCATGCTAGGTTTGTCAATCAGGTAACCGTTACTTGATCATACAGAGACCTTTCCAGGATTTCCGCCAGAAAAAATGCCGTACTACGTCTAAAGCTATTACATCTTGAAAAATAAAGTGCCATACTGTCAAATATCTCAACGGTCGAAGACTGGGCACGACAACAACAAAACAAATCTAAAACAAAAATATCTCTTTTGGCTCTCTAGAGCACGGCATTTTTCTTAACATACGATATGGTTGAAGGATTCTCCATTTTTCGTATTTCTTATTTTGTTCTTTAACAAAACAAAACAGAACGTATTATCATCATTACAGACGCAAAACTTTACTCTAACTTTTTATATCTTATCTCAGGAGATCCATTGAAAACCACTGCAGACCCAGGGATGAAGAATCAGATTTTTGAGAAAACAGGTGTCGATGGAAAGCAAACGTTAACCACTTACAGCTTGGATAACTGCGTCCGCGCAATGTCCGTCAAAAGCTACGCAACCACGCATGCTTTGTAGTAAGTGTTCTTTTATTACCCATAAACCAAATCCGAGTAGATCTATCTTAAAAACAATACACTCTCGCTTATTCGAGTTTTTATCATTCGAATCTTTCTATTCTTGATATGCGTAAGTCATTTTTCTAGCGGAAACAGCCGAAAAAATCCGGGATTTGACCCCTCTCTGTTACTAAAAATAGAAACACGGAGGTCAAAATCCGGCTTTTTTTTAGTGCTTCCGTTAAAAAATATGACGTCATCTTGACTTACTTATATCAAGAAACAGACTCTTGCTTATTCGAGTTTTTATCATTCGAATCTTTCTTTAATGTGAACTTGTTTCCAGTTTTTGTCAAAGAGGAACCCTCTAAAAATACTTTCTAAGATTCGAAGCTGTCTGTATTATGATCAAAATATGATCAAAAGTAAGATTTCTGTTCAAGTTCGAATTAGCGATAGTTAACTGTAGTCAAGATATCAAGAGCAGAGAAAGTTGTATTTGTTGTTTTCTAATTTGTTTTTGAATGAAAATTATGTTAAAAAACATGATTCCCTTTTTTTTTTTATTACCAGCAAAGTCTTGGAGAGTCAGTCTAAAAGTGGAAATGATCTACAACTGGGTTATGAAACTGATGTGGCGGCTGGTGTCCCTGGTCTTTCTGTTTCCACAACCATCCCACCAGCTTTCACACACGCTTGGTTGGAATCAGAAACAATGAAGGGTGCAGGCGCTTCATTTTCTCACGATCAGAGCATGATGTCTCTAAGTTTGGGGATGTGCATTCAGTACGAGATGAGCTTCAGTAGTTATGATGTCAATGCGTTCACATACCCATTTACACTTGCTCTTGGAGAGTTACACGATGCAAGTTCGCAATCATCAACTTCTCAAAAAGCGGCATTCGAGAAATTCATCGGCGACTATGGCACACATTACATGAAGGAGTCGCAATTAGGTGCCCTTTTTGCACAAAAAGCACATATATTCAGGTCCATTAATTCGTAGGATAACAAAAGGCCTGTAAACTTTTATAGTCAAATATGATTATGGAAATTTATTTTGCTTGTTTTAGAGAATTAAAAGCGCTATATTTGAATGTATTTTTTTGCTTAAAAATTCGCGATTTTTAGCGGTTAAATTTGCGATTGTAAAAATTGAGCTTTTTTTCTACTTATGCTATAACGTTCATTTTTACACCAGTGGTAGTTCAACCTTAGGTTAAGAAGTTTGTAAAATTTCAAGGCGAACAGGAAAGTCCTTCGGAAGATATGACACCCGAAATCCCCTTGGTAGCACTTTTCTGTGAATATCAAATCTCCAACTTATTACTAAAAACGGGGGGTAGTGATAAAAAAGTTTTTCGACATAACACATTTTACGATCTCTTTAATGACCTCATAGCCAAACTGTGTTTAGTGTTTTGTGAATTAGCAAAGTTCTTTTAATGACTTAAAAATAACAAAGGCCATATAAGTTCATGCTTAAATCTTTTCAATAAAAACAATTATACTGTGATTTCACTTCGTTTCGAAATAATCAATGATACCAATAATACCAATGCACCAACACTTAAAACACTTTCCAACTTTTAATTGCACTGTTCAAAAAAGATAACATAACCCCCGTTTTTAGTAATAAGTTGGAGATTTGATATTTCACAGAAAAGTGCTACCAAGGGGTATTTCGGGTCCCATATCTTCCGAAGGACTTTTCTGTTCGCCTTGAAATATAACAAACTTTAACCAAGGTGACTACCATGGTGTAAAATGAACCGTTATAGCATAAGTAGAAAAAAAGCTCAATTTTTACAATCGCAAATTAACCGCTAAAAATCGCAAATTTTTCAACCAAAAATACATCCAAATATAGCGCTTTTGATTCTCTAAAACAAACTAAAAAAATTTCCATAATTATATTTGACTATCAAAAGTTACAAGCATTTTTGTTTCCACTGCCAATTATATCTGGACAGACTTTAAGAACATAATGATTGTTCGATATGACCAAGGATTTATTATACACTGGATATACAAGGATACAAGTAACAGATTTTTGCCCATTTCTCGTGTACTAGCTATGTCCGCAGTAATGATATTTTTGTTCACTCTCCTTCCCTGATTAAATGACTTTTCGAAGCATTTTTATTGCATTTCTTATCGAAAATCACCCATCCAATTCCCAAAAGAGACTTAAAACTTTCCTGTGAGAGTCAGATTATTCCACTTAATTGCTAATTATAAGTCGTTATGACGCTTCAAGCTGTGAGAAAGATGCAAAAGACGTGTTGTGTATAAGAAATTGAATGTTGACACCGGAAATTTTCAAATTTCAACCTCAAAAAAACCACCTTACCACCACGTGCCTCCTGTCACTTTAAGTATTTTGTTTAAATTTCTTGTCTAATGACGTTTTTCTCACATTAGATTTCACAAATGTATCCAGCTTGGAATGCGAGCCTTACTTTTTTTCTGCAAATGTACAAAAAAAGAGCTAGAGAACTTTTTAAAAATTAGACTGATAAACATTTTTAAAAATCAGACATCTTTGAGCCGCCATGACAGTTGTCCGTTGCGGACAAAGCTAGAACATCAATTGTTTTCTGAAACAATGAAAATCCAATGATCGCTCTCCATCGTTTTATGAGTCGTTTATCCAGTGTATAATAAATCTTTGATATGACCTTAATATTAAGAACAAGTTTGAGGCTTCGCAGAATCAAAAATATCTGATTTCTTTGAAAAATTGTCAAAATTACTCATCAAGTGGTAAAAATAAGAACCGTTTAAAGTTTAAACATCAAAACATTAAGAACGTAGGCTTTGAAAGCTTTTGGATGCATTTATAGCAAAACGTGTATTAGCAAAACGTGTACTACACGCTTTTTAATAAGAATGGTGTGTTTCCAATTTCATCATGGATATTTTAAAAGTTTTAGTCTCTATAATGAAACGTGGTGGGAAGAATGCTGTTATTAGGTTGTCATTATTTTCTGCTTGTAACTGTTCGCAAAAATAGCCCAGTAGCGTAGCCAAGAGGGGCGCAAAATCTGTGTAGGAGAGTAGATTTTTATGACAATGTAATTATCTATTCATGGTATAAAAAGATAATTACAGTGTCATAAAAATCTGCTCTCCTACACAAATTATGTGCGCCTCTTGGCTACGCTACTGAAGCCGGTTCTTTCTTCTTTTTTCTCTTGAGGTTTGAAATAGATCATTTTACTGTACTCACATAGCCTGGTACCCATTTAATCTTTTTTTTACCCTGTTTTCCTGTTTTCCTTACTGTTCTGAAAAGTTGTAAATTGAATAGAAGGACCTGGGGCAAGAACACCTAAGCGTAAGCACCTATGAAAGCAAAAAAGCACTTCTATTCACTGAAAAGTTGGTTCTTTTTATTCACTTATTTTAGGTACCGTCCGCAAACAGGTGAGTTTCAATGCACTTCAAGCATGTTCAGCTAAAAAAGCGGCTGAAATATATGGCATATCCATGGGTAGCGATGAGGCTGATTGTACAGCCGAAGCACAAGCACAAATTGACAGCTTCAGTCAAGATGATGTTAAACAATCTACTATTACAAGAGGTGACCATTTATTTATCGATATTCTGTACAAAAAGAGAGGCTTCCGATAATCCGGTATTATGGTATTTGACGGTATCTCTATCTAGAGATGTCTTATCATTTTGCGAGGAGGTTTTGCTAATGTTGGGTGTACCAAGAGATGTACACTCCCGTCGCAGAGCCCCGGTGGAATTTTTTCACTCAGTCGGGATAAAGATTACTATCGACATCTCAATGTGTTGTTTTTAACTCAAAGAATCTAATGGAGCTGAATTTTTTGGGTTATTTTTCAACAGGAAATCTGGCCAACAGACTTCAATAAGTTCAATTTTTCCAGTGATATGTATAAAAGTTTTCAATTTCAAAACCTTCGTTATGCTTAAAGTCTTTACTATAAACGAAATAAATTCATTATTTTATATACGTTATATTACCATACTGGCGCTTTTACAGTGGCGCTGTAAAGGAGATTCACATTGTAGTTTCAGGGATGGTTCATTTATCAGAGAGTGAAACGTTATTTTTTTATATATTTCCTGACAGGTTCTCGACCGACAGATATCAATGACTGGGTAACACAAGAGTTCACTCCAACGCCTTTGAAATACACTTTCTCACCCATTGTCAACCTCTTTCAAGACAATTTCATTGAATATCGAAACATTAAGAACATTAATAACGAAGCAGTGAATTCAACAGCCATTCGTATGTGGTTTATCCCATTGTATGATGACTACTGTCACACTGTAGGCTTTGAATGTAAGAACCCCTCTGGATGTGGTTATGATGACACTTGCCCCATTAGTTCTGTCTGCGAGTCTGGTTCAGTTCACGAATGCCAACGTAAGTTATTAAAAAAATTGCTTTAAAAGTTTTAGTTTTACATAAATGTTCACGTTTCATATCAGGTCGATATTTTCTTGTTATATGGTGTATATTTTCGTGTTGAATATACAAAAAAAAGATTTTTCTTTTCCTCTTTCTGTCCAATCGTTTTATTAAATCTTATTCTAAACGACTTCATTTTACATCTTTCTTTACTCTAGCTTGGACTAATTGGGCTTGCTGGTCATGCAGTGGAACACCACAAGAAAGACGAAAGCGGTATTGTGATGGTTGTTCTGATGTGGAAGAATTTCGTGTTCCAAGTGATACATCCAGATGTTGTGGTGAGCTGGTTTTGAGCCATGTTTTCTTTATCCCAGAAATCTTGCGACACAAACCTGTTTTCTGAATCAAATTTTTCTGATTATTTTTTTAAGGTGATGATTGCTTCAGAAACAGATTTGGTCGCCAGTAGAAACCTAGCACAGTTTCCTGTGCTTTTTTTTTACGTTTTTGTAAGGTCATTGGTCGGTTGAAAAATGAAGCAATTCCATTGGTCAAAGTTGACGTAACGGGATGAAAAAGTAGAACTTCCTTCAACTTTTTTTTATTCGCGCGAAACTTTTTTATGACGTAATCTTTTCTTCAGGCAGAAAAAAAAATGTCACCCATTTCGCGCGAAAATAAAGACCGGCTTTTACAGATACTTTTGTTTTTTTTAGACGTCAAATACAAAGTAGCCGTTAGAGTATCCTGCACTGATGATGACGATGGAGGGTCCCATTTCGAGACCTATGGAAGTATATCTATATCTATCGGATCACGAACAGCCAACCAAAATATTAAGGTCTTTACAATCACCGAAGATAATTGTGAAGGAAAGCCAGAAGGAGAATGGTGGTATAGTGCCACGCATGAAAGACCTTTTGACGAGGCATTCGATTTCCTGACAAACAAAGGTCTAAACACATTCAAACTACATGGCTCTATGAAGGAGTCCGATTCAGGTTTGTTTACATTTGGTTGGTTAACATATTACAACCATAGGCGTAGCGAGATACCCTGCAAAATTTATGACATATTCATTATCTTTTGATAAAACAAAGACAATAATTACAGCGTCGTAAAAACCGCTCTCACCCATAAATTTTGCAGGGTATCTCGCTACGCCTATGTACACCTCCTTCTCACAGACCAATCTAGGACCCCCTCCCAGAGGGAAATTTTGCTCCATTATTTGGCGCCGAAAATAATTAAATAAACAAAATCTCACTGCAAGAAAATGTGCTATTTTCCACCCCAAGTGAATTATTTGACTTGAAAACAATGGAATTCAGATCCCCAGCCATTAAAAGAGGCCCCCTCCAGCGGTTGGCGTGATGGCGTGATGGAGGGTTTTTCGTGGCGTGATGGCGTGAAATTTTGAAAAAAACGGCATGATGGCGTGAAAATGAAGTGCCGGCGTGATCGTGAAATCGAGTTTTTTAGGCGTGATGGCGTGAAATTTGTAGTTCAGCGTGATCGTGAAACTTATATTTATTAGTTGAATCGTATTTGTCCAGTTTAGCCAATTTAGAGGGTTTAAATTTCAAAATTTTCTTGATCGGCCCAAACTATGATGTGGCCTCCTATTTATCTCATTTTAAAACATAAAAGAAACGGTGTATGCAAACAGTTCTATTTATCTGCCATTTATCCTTGTAACTTCCAATTGAAATTGTTTTTAGCAGTTGTTATCTAGTCTTCTAAATAAAGTCGAATGCTATGAGAGGGTCAAAATTTCCCCCGTCAGCGCAAACCATGGTTGCGCTTCCTCCGTAACTAACATTTTCCTCTCTTTCTTAGATGCTTATTCATATAGATGCATCGAAATTAAAGACATCAGGTCCTTTATTTCAGGAAAAAATACATTTGTAGCAAAGCCTTAAACAGAAAGGAGCAACAGGTTTATTGTGAGGTCAATTTTAAGCAGAATGATCAAAGATCAAATCAAATCACCATATATTTGATGAAATTGAAATGGGTCCTAAAGTAACACTTTGAACCCTTCAAAATTCAAAAATATTCTCCGTTACTCAACCATGGTGTCAATTTACTTAAATATATACCTCAGCCCTCAAACCGGTGCCCTTTGATGTGACCAGTTGTCCAACAATTTTTGATATCCATAAGTCAAGATTACGTCATTTTTCCTATCGAAAACACCCGAAAAAAATGGAATTTGACCCCTGTGTATTACTAAAAATAGAAAAACAGAGATCAAATTTCTTGACTTATGCGTATGAGAATGCCGAAAAACTGATTGACGACCAAACACGCACCGATTTGTGGGCAAAATTTAAATTATAAAACAAATATATGAGCGTAAAAACTAAATTTTCTAGACGTAATGGCGTGAAATCGAAAAAAATTGGTGTGATCGTGAAAATCAAAATTTTCAGGTGTGATGGCGTGAAATCGAAAAAAAATTGGCGTGATGGCGTGAATTTCGGGTCCGCTTGGGGGTGGGGGTGGCCCATTGAGTTTAAAGCCCGAAGGGCTAGAGTAGAATCTCTAACCGTTCTCAGGAAAGAAAAAGGGAAGCCTTAAAAAATGCGCCGTATTTTTGACGCCAGATTGAATCTAGCAATTCCTTTGTTTACGATTGATATTTTTTCGAAATTTAGCGCTAAATTTTAGTTTCAATCTGTCATTTGTGTAAAAACCAGGCGAGCTGCTCAAGGCCGCGCAACTTTGGTAGGATTTGTTGGCTTCAAATCCTACCAAAGAGATTGACTTCTAACCTTCGGCTTCTTCTTCATTGGGGTGGCCTCTTAAAAGCATGGAAGTATGGACCACAGGGGTATAGTCATTTGCGTACGCTTGTGTAAAGTAAGGAGGGGGTACTCGATTTTTCTACATTTTAGTGCGTGTGTACTATATGGATGGTCCCCTGTTTTAGTAACTAAGTCTTTTCAATCCCAGCTCCTTTGATTAACCTCGGGCCTAAAGTCTCAGTTTATTAGATCATTTAATTTAAAAATATAAACATTCTTTTTCTCATCAAGGAAAAGGAGACGATATGTTGGCAGATTTTAACGGATTTGAAAGAGATCCTGTTGATTACACAGGTGATTCATTCGTTTTTAATGATTTCCATGGAGAGTTTTATCCAGAACAGCAAGCTTATTGTCAAACTGCTATTAGATTCTATAAATAAGTGTAATCATTTTGTTAGATGTAGTTATATTAAGACTTATACTTTACTAACGCTTTTTTGTCAGAGGCTATTTTTTTCAGCCAGAAGTTTCCATTATAGTAATTGTTTTTTTTTTTTTTTTTTTTTTTGTACTTATGTTCATTTAAAGTTTCAAGCAAACATAAAATAGTCTTCAGTTAAATGCAAAATCGTATTTTTCCTGATAGAACGACTAAACTTTAGACGATTCTATCAAGATCACCGCCACTTTTTCCTTGTAAACCGCCCTGACGCCCTAAATCTTTCCCGCGTTTACTAACCCCTAAACAAACGATAGCATCGTCTAACTCAAGAATGGCCGAATCTCATAGAAAATGCGATCTTACCACGCGGGAAGCAAATCTTCTCTGGCTCCAACTAAGGGGAATAACACAAAAGATCGAATCGAAATCGAAATCGATATAAAAAAAAAAGGTTAAATCAAGGTCGAAATCAATAAAATCAAAAAAATCACCTACGTTTTTTTCGGAGTGTTTTACCAACCTCGGGTCCTCGTACCCTGCATACTTTTTTATGCTTACTGATTCATCATACAGTGATGTTGTTATTACAGACAACGATGTTCTAAATAGCGCGCTCCGTAACTCATACGTCATAATTATTACTTTTCACTTTTTTTGACATTTGTACGAGTTGCAATCCCACAATTCAACGCAGCTCAATTAAAGATACGTGCAAGCTGTTACATATCTTTTGTCAAACGATGCAATTAACGTGCAAAAGAGATTAACGCAAAGGTCGATGGGATTGGAACTCGTACAAACACATCGAGAGTAATGATTATGTCAAAAATAAAATCTAGATTCAGCGCGGTGCGCTATTAAATCCTTTACCCTGGATGAAAAAAATCCCTAAGTTCTCCAATAAACTGTAAATTGACTGAACCGTTAGAAAATTAAGAATATACTAAGAATATTACCATCATGGAATTTTGCTGCTCAAGCTAAGAATGCCATTTTTTAGAGCATTTTCAATTACCCCCAAGTAAGGCACTCTTTTCACAAAAATGCCATTTTATGCTTGAGATGTTTTTACTAAATGTTAAATCTAGTCTGAATTAGGAGCCTAACCTAAGAATACTGTAAGAATACTTTAGGATGATTTTCCCAACAAAGTTATGAATACCACGATGAAATGGATATACACCATTGAAGCATTTGTTTTGAGGCTCTCTTTTCTCTTTTTAATTATTTTGACTAGAGTGCTCTACATACCAAGTTGGCGTGATAACCCAATTGGCGGAAGTTTTTGATTGAACATCCCAGAAGTGTAGATTTTTGCATTGGATTTATTAAAAAAGAAAAGCTGCATATATCCGAAAATTTCTAACAGACAAAGGAGATTTAAACGCCCCTTTGCTTTTATGTCTAAGGAAAGTTGGAAAAATTTCTTTCGGATCAAAACACAAGTAAAAACATCAGTGCACTCTCTTAACCCAACGATCGATGTAAAAATAATAGATAACCAACTTGCCTTGATTCTCAAAAAACATCCGTGTTACGGTTGTAAAAATATTAATGACATTTTGCATTGTAAAAAGTGCAATTAAATAAAAACTTGCTTCATTTGCAACCTTCTATTGGACAGAATCGATCACGTGATGTATATTTTTCCAAAATTTGGGTTAAAAAAAGTGTATTTTCCTATAGGCAGCCTCACAGAAGGAATTTTTTAATTAGATATTATTGTTCTATAAACATTCATCTGTTTATTTTGTATCAGGCAACCTTCATGCACTTTTCATTCGTGAGATATCGCACTTCAAATCACACATATATTTTTCAGATAACAGCATTTTATGAGCGTTTATTTATCCAGATGAAAATTAAGTGGTATCAGGCCGATCCGTAGTCAATTTGTCTAAAGATTGGTACCTTTATCTTTTGAAAAAAATTCCAAAATTTGCAGTAAATAACAATTCAAATTTTCTATCAATTCAGTGGATGTCAAAAAGTGTGTCAAAATCTAGCTAAAAGCATAACACGCACTGCACACAGAGCTTTTTAAAGGAGTGCTCATTTCAATAGGAAAACAATGGTTGTTCTCTTGGGAGAAGTGCCTTCTAGAGGTAGTTGGTTATCTATTATTTTTACATCGTTTACACTACAGAAGTAAATAGCCGAGACTATTCCTGGATTTAAAACTATTGCATTTTCTTTCTATAATGAATACGCATAAATTACCCAAAAAATGAGGAAATGGTTTTAATACCAAGACCTGTGAAAGAAAACAATAAATAAAACCTGAAAACGCCAAAAAGGACAAACCAAAAAGATGCGTCTACGTCCAACAACAAAAAAGCAAAATTAGATGTTACAAATCAAATTTGTAATTTCAGCATCAGCTGTCGTGTTATTGAAAATAGAGTGTCTCTGGGGCCTCCAGGACGTCGAGCGTCTAAACATACCACAACTGACCGAATCAAACTAAATGAAATTTTTCTCCCTACATAAAAATAAGTATCTGAAAATGCACATTTTTTTCACACAACAGTTCACTTAGTACCGTGAAAAGCACAGCTCAAAATCATATATTTACGCTGTGCCGACGAATCGAGATTCTATTCATCGCTCAATCAGCAAAGACAAAAGTAACCATGACGACCATCCAAGATCTTGGATGAGCGTCATAGTCGATATTTTTATTCCCGTCGTTGAAAACACAACTTACAAAAAGTCATCAATGCTTCGTAAAAAGAGTCAGTGATAAAGAATCATAACATAAAGTCTGTCTATTATTTCGATTCAATTAAAGTGACATTTCCATAATTTAAAGTTTAGTAATTACTGTTATACATTTGGGGATCATGTAAAAGATTTCTTTCGAAATAAACTCATTTCAACTACACTTGGAGGTTTCTGGGGAATTCATAAATAGTAAACTGCATACTGATACAGTCTGCTAGACATTAATATGGTAATATTTGCTCTTCATCTTTGATTTTTTGTACAGTGATTAGATTGACACATGCGCGATAAAATTTCTATTATTTGTCTTCAGAGGTTAATATATTTTTTGAAAACTTAACCTCTGATACTCAGGGTATTCACTAAGGTGAGCGTACGTTTAGTCTCTTTGCTGAAGCCACCATTTGAGGAGAAAACTAGTGGGGGAGGTTCAAGGTTTAAGGTGACATGGTATCAGCCTTTTTCTGTCCGGTATTTCGGTATTTCAAGAAACAAAGTACGGTATTCCGGTATTTGAAATGCTGCCGGTGACGGTAAATTGCCTAAAAATTCTTCGGTATTTCGATATTTACTCGTAAAACTTCGGTATTTCGGTAACTTTGAAATCTTTATGAGCTGTTTTCTTCATAAAGAGACTTCTAAAAATCGCTTGCGGCGCTAAACTTTCTTAAATTTTAGAAAACTACACCCATGTTTTCTAAAACGATCAGTTTTTACACAGTGTGTATATACCACTTTAGCTTCCAAAGTAGCATGGTGACATGGGGTCAGAAACACATACAAGTGTCTTTTTCTTTCTATCTTTCTTAACTCGGTAAAACAAGATACCGGCAAAGTACAAAAAAGTAGAATGTAGCATATGAATCCAAAATTGAATGTGAATCGATGTAAACAAACTTTTTTTTTGGTCTTCAAAATAGATTTACCTCACTTAGAGTGTTTTCACTGTTTGTTCAGTGTGGTAAAAAAAGTTTGTATAAGCGCATACATTCAACTTTTTCAGTTGTGATAGCCTACGTAATAACTTGCGCTCCAGTAGTTTGGTGAAATAGCTCCAATTCTGGCTTTCCAAGTTAGGAGGGACCTTCCCGAAGGCATTTAACGGTGGTTAGACTAGGCACACAGACAGTCATACAGAAACGGTAAAACAAGATACCGGCAAAGTACAAAAAAGTAGAAAGTAGCATATGAATCCAAAATTGAATGTGAATCGATGTAAACAAACTTTTTTTTTGGTCTTCAAAATAGATTTACCTCACTTAGAGTGTTTTCACTGTTTGTTCAGTGTGGTAAATCTATTTGGAAAACCTGAAAAAAGTTTGTATAGGCGCATACATTCAACTTTTTCAGTTGTGATAGCCTATGTAATAACTTGCGCTCCAGTAGTTTGGTGAAATAGCTCCAATTCTGGCTTTCCAAGTTAGGAGGGACCTTCCCGAAGGCATTTAACGGTGGTTAGACTAGGCACACAGACAGTCATACAGAAACGGTAAAACAAGATACCGGCAAAGTACAAAAAAGTAGAAAGTAGCATATGAATCCAAAATTGAATGTGAATCGATGTAAACAAACTTTTTTTTTGGTCTTCAAAATAGATTTACCTCACTTAGAGTGTTTTCACTGTTTGTTCAGTGTGGTAAATCTATTTGGAAAACCTGAAAAAAGTTTGTATAGGCGCATACATTCAACTTTTTCAGTTGTGATAGCCTACGTAATAACTTGCGCTCCAGTAGTTTGGTGAAATAGCTCCAATTCTGGCTTTCCAAGTTAGGAGGGACCTTCCGAAGGCATTTAACGGTGGTTAGACTAGGCACACAGACAGTCATACAGAAACACCATAAAGTGAAAGTATATAGCTATAAACTCAAAAAGTCTAGCTTCCTGAAGGCACGTCTCTTCATTGTCTGCGCTGCGATCATCTTAATGGATTCAATCAGCTTTTAGTTTGGAGAAAAGATTGCATCATGAAAAAGTACTATGCACTTTAAAAAAAATTAGGCGCATTTCAACTTTTCTCGAGTGTACGTCTGAATGGACCACAATGGCATATCTTTATTTTTCTTTTGACCAACAACATAAAAGATTTTGCTTGAGAAGTACAATCAAAGCGTAGGCGAGTGGAGTCCGGGCCTTAGCTAGGATTGGTTTCTATTTCGCCCTATTTAAGATGGCGCAGAACTTTTTGATAAATTTTATCCGCAGTATCCTCTTGACTATTGTTTATTAGGCAAAGTAGCAATAGAGAATCAATCAATCAATCAATCAGTAATTAAATCAATCAATAATCAAATCAATTAATTATTCCTGATTATTTTTTATGTTTCAATCTTTAAAGCATTAAAAGCTTTATCTCGTCAACCTGTTCCGACAAGCTCGTTTCTTGAACCCGTCTTACATTTAAAATCTATTCCATGTAAATTGGAAGTTTGTTTTGCTACCATGTACAAACCACTCTCAAGGAAGATACTCTCGGGTATCTAATAAACGTACATGTACGTTTATTAATTTTAACAAAATTTTCCTCAATTTCAAGTGCCTACTTTTGTTTCTAATGATAAATATCCATCTTTGACTTTTGAGGTTTGTTCTACTCGTCAAAAGAAAGCAAATTACCCAATATTTACCCCCTAACCTCATTAAAAAGATCCTTCAATTAGGTTTGCATGCCTCCATTTTCGACCCTGTACGTTTATTCGCTACTGTACGTTTATTAGGTACTCGAGTAGTCTAATTACTCTGATATGGTTTCCACATGATGCAAAAATGAATGCCAATTTAAGTGGAATAAACTTTAGCTTGCAAAACATAAGAGTCATTTCTTTTTAATTAGATTTTTTCATGTCTTCGTCGAAACCTTAATTATAACTAGGCCATCGTTTTTATTTATTTAGATGGAGTGTTATTGTTATTATTTTCAGGAAAAAAGAAAATCTTTTATTTCTTCGTTTAACCAAACGTGTAGTTACTTACTATTTTTTTGTCCCCATGCATTTCTTATAATCTTGCAATTGACATTGTTATGATTATACAATTTATTATAGAATTCTTTAAATATTATATTGCTGCGGTGGCATGTTAGTGTAAGCTATGTACTAGTTATACATTTTTGGAAAGCTAAGGGGTAGGGGAATCGAAATTACGATGTTTCCAATTTTTTTTCGGACACTTTGGTGTGCTTTTCGGACAAATATGACGGTCTCAGCCGAAAATCATAGGGTTGAAAATTAATTAAAATTTTAGCTTGAGAAAACGGAGACTTGTTGTATATTTTTGGAAAGCTCTCAAGAAAATAAGATCAGAGATATATTGCAAGTATAGGTGATTTCAGTACCTAACTCGAAAATTTGCTATAAAATTTGCTATCACATCTTCAAACCGATGATTTTATCAAAATGACGCGCGGCGGGCGAAAGGAGTGCTCTTTTAGTGAACGAAACTTACCTTGCAAAACCAAATGGATAATCTATGATAAAGAAGTACGGAGGTAATCAAATTTGTCGAATTTGTCAAGAAATAAATCAAAACTGCCCAAGCAAGAACCAACAAGCCATCTTTGTACATTTTTGTTTTTGTTTTATTTTTATGTTTTGATGATTTCGACAGGCGATTCGTGATTCGAATAAAAATGATCGTTCGACGAATATCGTTCGATTTTATTAAGGCACCATTTACACTAGAATAACTAGAAGGAAAAAAAAAAGAGCGATGCGTGGCGGGCTGCGGCGGGTGGTGTGCCGCTGTGGATTATGTGGTGTGTTTGGGGCATTAAGACTCTTACGACCCTGTCTCTATAGCGGCTTTATTAGCCTCCGTCTCAGAACGCGGTCAGAAAATTTTGCGGATAATTTCACAGCGAAAATGCATCCAGTGAAATGTAAGTAATGTATCATGAATCAAGTCGACTGACATAATTATACACATAATACATGTTACAAGTTCTGCCTACGGATTCTCAAGCTCGGCTATAATAAAACTATTGCATGTTAGTAGCAGACCCGACTGACCAATGTTATGTAGCAGGTTGAAACATGAGTTTCTGCTGGAAAGATGCAGTTTGTTTTCAAGTTAAATCTTCAAAATAAAGCAAACTGTGTGGGTTTCTTTACTTCCAAACAACCTACCAATAGTTTTGGAACACTCCATAATAAAGGAAGATGGCTCTTCTTGTGGATTGGCTTTCTGATACCCCATATAAACACGATGTGACATGAAAGTGAAGAGACATGATTTGTTGGTTTTTGTTTGATTTGTTGACTCATATATCTCATGGCAAATTGGATAGCAAATGACTGTTCATGTATTGCTTGGCTCTACATATGATACCTCTAACTTTGAACACCTCCAGAATGTTGAAAAAAGCATTTTACGAGATAAGTTTCAATTATAATTTTCATGGAAATTTTTAATCGACAGATTTGGCTTGGCGTCAGTTTTGTTTGGTTGATGTTTGGTATCCTGATCATTAAAAGCAATGAAATGTCACACAGTCACTCTACACATGATGCCTCCAGCCATGATTGGTATCAGAATGTTGGAAAAAAAACATTTTACGAGAAATTGTTGATAGAAATTATATTGACTTATTTTTACAATTTTGGCGGTGTGGGTTTAGTTGGTTGATAATGTTTAAACTGTGGTATGGTTTTCAAAAAACTGTTATATTGATTGTTGTTTGTTGGAATTGATTACCAAAAAAAAAGAGAACCTTTTTTTGATGAATACTTTATTTTTGTCATGAATCGAAAAAACCGTGTGGATAGTGTCTTGTAGTAACCAATGCAGTGTCTGTTTTCAAATTTTGAAAGCTCTATACCTACTGAATTGAAGCTCAGACTAGCTCTGTTTTTAAAACTTTGAGCCATGTTTTTTTCTCTGTTGCTATTAAAGATAGATTTTTAAATTGTCGTAATGTAAATTTATGGTAAAGTTTTAGTTTTTGAGTTTAGTTCATCAGTATACATACAGTAGTATTTTTTCAGTAATCCTTTCTTGTAAATATAGTAACATTTAACCAGACTCATTGCCCTCATTATATTCGAATTTGTATTTTTTTAGGACTGATAAGTACCTACATATTTTTAAACACCAAAACAAAGCAAACAACATGCCAGTTCTTTCTGGACAAATATATATGTATACTTTATTGTGTGCTTTGAGTTCTATTTTAATCAACCCTCTCAACTGTTGATCTTTCAACTATCATTTAGGAGTATAGAATGGGCTTCCATAGTACCATTTTCTCTAAGTATTTTGTGCAAATTTTCCACAAAGTAGACTTCTTGACTGTCCTTGTCCCTTATGTTAAAGTTGTTCTGATGGAGGACATTGCTATTATTGGTAGCCTTCACATATCAATAAGGAGCTTTGGTGTAAATGTTTTTTCTGATGAAATCATACTAATCTGAAACTATTAGGCCTTTATGAACTTTCTAGAACAATAATCTTGCTCCAATCTTGAGAAACACTGGAAAAATAGGTTAGCATTCCCTGCCATAATTTCACAGATTTCCTCTGCTTTCTGCTTGAAAACGCTGTCGTATAGCCGAAAACGAAAGTGAAACTGTGAAAACGTCCGCAAATTCGGGCCCAGTCCTCTTCCGAGACGGAGGCTAATTAGAGGGATTTTTAGAGTGTCTCTTATTTTGCTAGCCTGTTAGACGAAAACCGCTTTTTTATCGCGATTTAACGTCTGTTACTTTTTGCCGTGGAATCGAATGTTCTTGGACGGGAAAGTCCGTCCAAGATTTTCTCTTCGGCGTGGTGCATTTTGCCGTGACTTTGGGCAAGCTGCACTCCTTTTCCCGATTTTTAAGAAGTCATTGCATTGCTTCGAGCGATAAAGTTCAAATAGATTTTTGAACTTTCGAATTTTGGGATTCGAATATTGAAAATTGTTTGAGAGAATTTTTTTTGTTTTGAAAAGTGATGGAACTTTTTTGAAAAGAAACGAATCGAATAAAGAAGCAGTATAAGCTGAATCTTTGGAAGGAGGAGAAAGAAGATGGAAAT
>NW_027103454.1:0-11958 GCF_902728285.1 Clytia hemisphaerica | reverse complement strand
AAAATACTTATTTTAAGAAACTCCTTAACCGGAGTTTAACAATTTCTTTTTGTATGGTAAAGAAATTCTAATTGTAATAAATAAATCTGTTTTGAGTCTGCAATTATTTGCAGTCGAATTCACGATATTCATGACGTAATGTTTTATACGGAAGCACCCAAAATAACCCGGGCGTTTGCCACTAGTTTCATTATTCGAATTGAAATTTAGTAGCAAACACCCGGCCTTTCTTAAGTGCTTTCCGTACGAAACATTTCGTCATGAATAACATGAATAAAAAATTTACCTGAGCTTTCCAATCGAACATATCTTTGGCATACTGTAGGATCAACGCCGGGTAATTCGCCACGATATAATCAACTGCCTACAATAAACCAAAATGAAAATGTAAATGTTTTGAATATTTTCTCACGTGATTCATGATATTCATTACATAATTTTCTGTACGGAAAGACCCAAAATAACCTGGTCGTATGCCAAATTCGAAATTAGTGGCTAACAATCGTTTTTTTTTTGCGTGCTTCCCTATAAAACAATACTTAATCAATATCACGAATCGAATCAAAGACTATAAATGGTTGGCTCCGGCGACAACATCATCAATCAGCATATATTGTCATCCATTCTACGCATACCACGCTCTTCGAAGGATATGGCGAATTGCGACGATTTGGCCTGGTAATCAAGACCGCGTTGCCTTTTGCTTGAAACCGAAAAGGAAAGCGACTGGGTTCTAATGTTTTAATATTCATCCCGAAACGCCAAACGGGAAAATTCTCTTATGGAGACATGATCTTTGGAGTGTATGCGTGCCAGCGCCGAGTAATCAGAATCTACTCGGAGATAAACATCTATTAGCTCATTGATACGGTACACAAGTTTCAACTTCTGGCTGGATCATACCAAAAGACTCGAAAAATGGTACTTGATTGATACTCAGCTTAATTGTCAACAGTCAAAGAGGAAGATCAAGGGTTGTTAGAAAGAACGGCACCCTATAGGTGAGCTAACGAAAGAAGAGGCTTCGAACATTATCAATCAAATTCTCCGGTGTGGTGGATAAAGTTTTTTATCAAAGTTGATGGAAATATTTTAAAAGCTGTGAGCATTTCCAAGCGTTTATCTTTTGGTTTGATTGCATCATCACAAAGTTGTAGGTTTAAAAGCAGAAATTCGAGCTCTTTTTTTTAAGGTTTCTTTCTGGAAGACGGAAGAGTGAAATGGCCAAATACGATCAATTTGACTGGTCTGGAGACAAACGGACTGTTCAATCCAGTCAAATCGATCGAGAACAGTGAGAGAACTCCATAACTACGTCCACCATTTTGATTGGTGAAAAGTTATTTTTTGATTGGAAAGTTTTGACGTCAATTTTAAATAAAGTTTTATTTGACGTCAACTACATTGAACCAAGTATCTCATATTCCAAGGAAATTTCGTCGAGTACGCAACGAAGAAAGCCGATTATTTGGAATTTTTTTGCATCTTTTTATGAGATTTTGTTTATCATTTGTCTTATCATTGCTGATCAAGTGTCGCAGATCGTCTATCACGTATTGCTGATCGTTGAGTATAAAGTTTCCATCGCAGATATCTTCATAACGACCAACGTTTGTCTTTTGGCGTCTTCAGATAACGTTTCTACAAGTCGCTAACCATTGTTTGGTTTAATCGCAGGTCAGCGACCCTTTTTTGTTTATATTTGAGGTTATTTGAAATCGTTTATCCAAGTTACACCTGTTTCTTTACAATGGGCATCAAAAAAAAGTTAAAAACAACTTTTACCCGAAAAACCAACTCGCGCAAGGAGAAGAGAAAAGAAGAGAAGAAACGAAACAAGGCATTGCACGGAAGTGACGTATCACTTACAATGAAAGATATTTATGACCAGCTTTGTCAAGAACATCAAACTGGCAAACAATCACCAGTGCCCTGTTCAGAGACTCGTCTTCCTGTCATTCACCCGAGTGGTAAAACTGAAGAAGTCGAGACTTCGGAACTACAAATAATTCCATCACATACTGTAGGCGTTGCACCAAAACGGCCACGCACTGCACGTGTCCTTACATGCCCTGGTAACCTACCGGCGCCCACACGAACGCAAACCAGGATGCAATTTCGAGATGATGAAAGTGATGCAGACACAATCTCCTTATGTTCAACAGAGTCTGGTATTTCCGTCACCAGTGTTTACAAAGGAGAAGTTTCACGTACCACCATCGTAGCGCCCTTTACACCACCCCTAGGTAAGTCTTTTATTTTATTTTGCTTATTGTAAAATCAAACCTGTTTATATGGGCTCGACCGACCTTAAAATTTTACGAAATTTGATTTTGTTTTTACATGTTTTAATGTTTGTCAGTTCTTTAAAGTCTTTAAGCTTTTGAATACTAAAAATAATTATCAACTAAAAAGACAATTAGTCATCAAAACATTTCTCACCGCCCTGAATATCGGATTAATGGTTAATTATAATTGATTTTATATTAAAGGAATTCGTCGAAAAGTATACACGATGCCAAGAACTGAAGCTCTATACCGTGTAAGATTCGATAACGACCTCGAAGTTATCGATCTTGAGGATTACAACGACGCAGATATTGTCAATGAGGTTATACCTTTACCACGTGCTCCGTCTCCAGAAGACCTTCATCGCATGTATAGAATACTTTTGACAAGCCCTATTAAAAACGTTGGGATCATCGATCTTAAACCAACAGCTTCCAGTTTGAGTTTAATGTCATCGGACACGACTTTTGATTGGCCGGAAAAGGAAAACCATGAAATACCGTATGTGGAGCATGCTCAAATTCCAGATATTGGATATGGCTTCCAAGAGCAAAACGCAAAAAACGTGGTTGGCCGATTAAACCAATTCAAAGCTGACAGAGAAACTCGAAAAAGCCAACCGGTCAAACTACTGAGTATTATTAACAGTAGTACGCATTCCCGAGCAGTGTCAAGAGCCAGCACTTCAAGCTCTGTCTATAGTACTCATCAATCAAGAACATGCTCTGCAAGACCCGGATCTTCAGTATCTGTCACCAGCAACGGACAAAAGGCTCAGGATTATTTAGATAATCTGAAAGAACATAAGACCACTTGGCAAAGTGAAGACAGGATCAACTCCAAAGGTGAGAAGCGCATCCGCAGAAAGTTGTTAGATGGTGCATACCCCAATTGTACGGTCAAAGAGGACAAATTGTCAACGTTGATGAGGTAAGCATTTTAACATTAACTCTTTTCAAATGAATTTTTAATCTAATGGCATGGGAAAAGAAAATCTTTTTTAGACCACAATACCTATGTAAACAGCAGTAATAATTTTGGAGAACTGCTTTTGTAAAAGAGGTCATAATTTGAACCGTAGTATTTCAAGTAAACGAAGCAATAAAAATCTGAATTTCTTTTTTTTACAGACTTGCCTGGAAAGGTAAGCATCAAAAGCTCAAAAAGTATCTTCAGGATCCATCAAAACATGGCAAAGTTAACAGGACGGATAAATTCGGCAGAACAGCTCTTCACTTTGCCGCCTCTTGGGCCGATTACCGTATGTTAAAAATCCTTCTTGATATTCGCGGTATCAATTTAAACATCAAGGACAAACACGACAAGACAGCACTGTTCAAAGCGATCGATATGAAATCGCTAGCATGCGTACGCCTTCTGGTACAAGCAGGCGCTAAAGCTCGCGTCACATGTCGGGATGAGCGAAACGCTATCGAGTACGCCATCACTGAATATGGCGATGACGCTTTCGAAATAATCGAGTATTTGTATAATGGGCGTGGCATCCGTGATACTGACATGGGAAGTAACAGAATGTCTTTACTCCATCAAGCTGTGGTCACAAAAAAACACGTGACAAACGTGAAAGTGATACAAATGATATTGGAACCAGGTATGGTTGATGTCGATGCCGTTGAAGCCGACAAAAGGTAAGACTGGGATATTTGAAGTAGAATTTGAGTTACCTCCTTTATTCTAGCAGGGTTCAGACAGACCTTCGAAAATAAAATTCCCTGAGTTTCCCTGAATTTTAATCAATTTTCAAAGGTTTTTTCCCTGAGAAATTCCTCATTTTAGCTATTTTTTCCCTGAGTATCAAGCAAACCAAAAAAACTAAGCAGAGTCAAAAGAGATGTATCTTTAAACAAAAGGCACACAAATCAAATGGTAAACCTAAGGTAAAAATTAAAGCTACAAATACTGCATATGAATAAACACTTTAAAACTAAAAAAACTTTTAAATCTGTTTTTTCCATTTTGAGAAAACTGCAAATACAGATTTGAGTCTCAAAATTTTTCAAATTTTATGCAGTAAAATGTTGAAAATGGTGGACTTTGAAGTCCCAAAACGTTCATATTTAAGGTATTTAAACCCTAGACCTTGAAAATTTTACACTGTCTTGAAAACAAAACTAAAAAAGAATGCATAAAAATTCATATTTTGGTATATACCTAGGCTTTCTAGACCTGAAGAAGAACCACTTGTGAATCCATCGGTAGTTCATTTTTTATAAAATTGGACTCAAGTTTAAGTTTTGAAGCAATGAACTGACGGAAAAATCAATACCAACTATGCGTATATAATTTTCAAACAAAAGGTAATCCTAACTAAGGTAAAAATAAAAGTCTACAAATGTTAGGTATGAATAATAACTGATGGAAAAATCAATATCAACCATGAATTTATGTATGTAACTTCATAAATCGTTTCTTTCAGAGTTTCTTTCTCTTGGCTTCTAACATTTTCACCTTATTCTCTAATTGTTCAGCCTCTTCACTTTTAGAAATACTTTTTCTCTTCAATGCTGTTGCTTTGGAAATAATTAGTGACTGTTCATTTACATTTTGGTCCTCAGCTTGCAATATGGAGTTAGTAAACTCATCGTCTAAATAGGACACATTCTTTTTCAATGATGCTATCTTCAATTTTATTTCATTAATCTCGATGCATAGCTGTTCTCTTCGATTTCTTGTTCAGTGAAGATTTTCTCTTTCTTAGCTTGTTTCTTACTTTCTTCGTATTTTGCGCGGCCAGATTTGAAAGCTACCATGAGAGGAGTGTTAATATCCATAGTCTCGGGCTTAAGATCATTTGATAACATATGGTCAACGATGACATGCTTAGAATCAATGGATAGCTCAGAGATGTTATCTTTCAAAGAAGCATTTCGCAAGCTGAAACCTCTTTCAACAGAGGCTTGGCCATGGCTGGAGGAAAAGAGGAAAAGAGTTTAAACTGTTAGATGTAAAATAATTCAACATTTGTCATGTAGAAATTTTTATCGAAATCAGATGGTTATGAATTAATAATATGTCTGAAAAGTATGGCGATGCTTAATAGAGTTACGTAGAGAAATTTGAGAGTGCGACTTTCAATTTGATGCTAAAACAGGAGCTGATCGAATAGTTTCAACATCAAACTAGACGTCAGCTGTTATGAAGTAAGACAGCAAAGTATTGAAGTAAATAGTTTACGAACCTTAAAACAAAGATGAGTTTCAGGAGAAATGCCAGGTTTGGAAAGTTGTCATTTAATTTTGGAAATAGGCCAAAATAAAACGTGTCAAGAGAATCCTTTGATTTTGAGAAGGCTTCGAACTTGTCACGTTGTGCTTTCACATCTTTGTGGAATGGATGAAACTCTTGATGAATTTTATCCGAATTTTTAGCAGTTACAATTTTCAGACTCAAAAGATGATGAAGCAGTTTCTTCAAGTTTTTTTCAATCTTATCCGTTGGTGTCGAAATGATGATAGATGGATCAAAAATTGAAGCAAACCTGACGACTACTGATGTGAGAGGCGTTTTAGTTAACAACTTTTTGATGAGAGAGATAAGGAAAGTCCGGACCTCTTTAAAAAATGATGATTCTTTAGTCGCCGTTACAAGATCTGCAGTTTTAAGCTTTTCAAGTTCTTCTTCAGCAGCAAACCCAAGACCAATATCTTTCAGATTAATTTGGTTCGATTCATTTTCCAGGTCAATTCCACACAGTTGCATCCCCGTTTTTGCCCCAGATACACAGTTTGGCTTTATAAACAATTTCATTAGCGTTAAAACGATTGATTTCAAATCAAAATAGAGAAAAGGGATCATGGGTTTGTCAGTTTGGTACATCTTTAAGAATGGTTCGAGTATACCAGCAACGTAAGCAAAAAATTTCAGCTTTACTACTGTAAGAGGATCATTGACAGCGGTTTTTACATTGGCATAACTTTTAGATTTTGGTCGTTTATTTGGTGGTTTCTTTTCCCAGTAAGTAACAATCTGTTCAATATATGGCCAGATAGAAATAGCCCTCTCTGCCGTCGGTTTGTTCTCCGTCCATCTAGTTGAGCAGAAAGCTTTTGGGTAAACTGTGCTCCCTGTTTCTTTTTCGTAATCCTCACGACGTGCAGGAGAATCGTGAAAGATTTGCCAGATCCCCTTTAGTGTTTTTTTTAAGTCCCACTCTGCATTCTTAGCCCCAACTTGAAAAGAATTATTGACTGTATGTAATGGACAAGTTCCGATGTCAACAAGAGATGGAAGCTTTATCTCTTCACGAGAAGAAATTAACGTTTTCAGAAACTTTAGATTGACATTTGGTCCATCCATTGAAACTTGAACCATCTTAGATGGGTCTAAAGATTCAGTAGTCTTGCTAAAATGCTCCAGAAGATCAGCGTGTGTTGAATGTCCAAGATAAGAACAATCCCAATACCTTACTTTGACTTGTTGAGTTTTCTCATCCCAATATCGAACAATTAGATCCATTTGGCATTTCTGATTTGCATCATTAAGACTTTCATCGAAAGACATGACATAGATTTCAGATCTTTTAACTTCGTCTTGAAGAATGGAACGAAAATATGGAGCTAAACCATAATTGCAAGAGTATCGTAACTTATCAGCTCCTAGTGAAAATAACTTGATCGTTTCATGACCAGGAAAACATGCATTAAGGAGGGGACCGATGTTAGCGTTTTGATTGTTCGAGTTTCCCTTCAGAATACCATCTAGAGCCCACCGAATCTCCGCTTTGGTAACATCTGCAGAAGTAAGAGTCAATTCTATACTTGTTTGAGCCTTTTTTGTCCTTTCGTTATCCTCTTTTGATTTCTGCTCATGTGACGACTCTTTAACTGGTTTCGTTTTAAAAAAGGAAGACACTTTCTGTGTTATCTCTTTATGTTTCTTTCCAGATGCGTGACTTCTAAGTGCCTGAACTCCCATATTTGATAGCGCAAAAGTCTTGTGACAACGCTTGCACCTTGCTTGAGTATTAACTGATGATCGAGCAATCCAATCTTTAGACTCGTCTATTTCTGACCAATTGTCTTGAAAATATGTTTTTTCTTGCTTACTCATTTTTACTTATTTCTAAAAAAAAATAAAACCTTATTAGTAAGTGTCTTTCTCTCTGTCAAGACAACAATCTACTTGATTAGCACCTATCATCTAGATAAATTGAATAAACTACTGCAAACACAACACTAAAATTGAAGACGAACACATTCCAGCATATTTTCAAGACAAAAAATATATCTCTGCCAACAATCTACTTAAATTAGTATCTTTTAAAGCTAGTAAGTTTTGTTGTTAGCAAAAATCTAAATGAATCTAAGAAAAAACTTTAAAAATTTTAAATTCATTCTTCAAAAAATAAAATTCCCTGAGTTTCCCTGAGCAGACTGGGAAAAAAAAATTTTTTCCCTGGGTTTCCCTGAGTTTCCCTGATTTTTCTGAAAATTTATCATATTTCCAGGTTTTCCAGGTTTTCCAGGGTCTGTCTGAACCCTGTCTAGGAACGTGCTCATGGTCTAATTGAAGCAGCATGGTCGAGATGCAGACCTCTACAAAGCAGTATGGTCTGTTAGAGGATAGGATGGTAATCTTGAAAATCTTCTGACCTTTGAAAAAGTAGCTTCTGATTCAGCAAATAAAAACAGAAAATAACTCTTTCAGTCTTTTTTTTAGAACACCGTTGATCTTAGCCGCCCAAGCACAACGCCCTGATCTTCTACTCACCCTCTTGGAACACGGCGCCGACCCGAACCATTATGATAACTTCATGAAAAATGCTATCCGGTATACAGAGGAAGGCTCCGAATGTTTCAAGATTCTGCAAGGATGCCGAGACAGTAAAAGAACGGGTAAACGGACCTTCAAATACCGTCCCACAGGGCAATTGGCACCAATTCAGGCCGCTAACATTCATTCCAGTAATGCCAACCGAAGTGGCTCTACACCTTCAGAGCAATCCAATAAGAAAGCCGTTCCATTTAACTTGAATCCGAAAACTGAGGACCCGGAGTATCGCAAACACATCACCAACCTTTTCCTGGCATCCAAATTTAAGGAGCCCAAGAAGGAGGACTTCTATTATGATCCCGAAAGTCTTTGATTTTCATTTCATTATTTCACATTATTGAAAATTTAATTGTTACATTTAAAAAATTCTTTGAGTCGACTGTTCTATGTATATATATTTAATTTTTTAGGAAAAATTTATTCAAAAACCCATATCGTTTGCGTTGTTAATTTCTTTCTATTTCTATTATTCGAATGTTTCTATATTTCGAACTTTTTCCCAGACCCAGTCAGGGAAAAACCCTCTTAAAATGCTTTCTATAATTCGAATCTTTCTGTAATTCGAACAAATAAAACTCCCCATTCGAGTTCGAATTAGAGAGAGTGAACTGTATCATTATTAGTAAACTCGCGCCTCAACAAGCTTGTAACGAGTGAAAACATGAAAATGAAACAAGTTTCCAATTAACCATTAAAGATGAAAGCAAACCTCTTGAGCCATTCCAGCTTTGGGCCAGGCCAGCAACAACAATGCTTCTTTTCCAACAAAATCTGAATCTTTCAATTTCTCGATGACATGTAAACTGAACTCCTTTCGGTTGTATCTTGAACACAGCAATGACTGAAATACGGTGAGAAAAAGTCAAATAACATATAAGTTGAATTAATAAGTTGGCTGAAAGGTATCATTTATTCTGCTTGTTAATTTAGGGTTCCCTACATTAAGAGCAACGTTTACATCCAATCACATGCAATAAATATACATAGGCAGAATTCGCGATTTCAAATTTCAAATATTGTGAAACAAAGCTAGTTTGAATCGCAAACCTCTACAAAACCGCAGGAGCACGAATCCGTTAGTGGATACCAGTAGCCTAAAACAAAGCTATACCAATTAGCAAAATTTCAATAGTCATAAAACAATGCTGAATGAAAAAAATAAAACTTATCAGAGTAATAACAAACCCACCTGAAATTTGATCAATATTTCACTGCAACAGCAACACGGACAAAATTCTCTTGATTTCAAGATTTTGGATGTTTCATGATTTGTGTCATCCATCGATGATGGTGAAAGAATCTTTGATCTGGATGGTGACGAAGGATTACTGGTGGTCAATCCAGTACTTGGTAAGGATAAAGCCATGCTTTGTTGATCGTTTTGTTTTCGTCCTGTACCACCACTAGTGTCATTTGAACGTGACTTTTGATTGTTTTTGAGGATGATACAGTCTTGCGGAGAAGGTGATTCACCTTGAAAAATTTCCAATGTAAGATATTAAAAAATGTTCATTATGAAGTATGAACTTAAATCTTGGGCTAACTGGAATATAATGAGTGAAATCTGGAACAAAAATTTCAAAACAAAAGTCTTAGATGGCAAAAGTTTGCATCATGGTCTTATGTGATGGAATTCATTACTGTAACAAAAAAATGGTAAAATATAGAAAATACCTGAAAATGGTTTTAACTTATTGAGCCAAGTGAAGCGTGTACCATAATGCCCATTGCCTTTGATCTAAAAACAATTCATTCGATACTCATAATGCATCAAAGAGTATACAGTGGAAAAGAAAAGTCCTAGCATATTGTAGCGAACTCTGCTTCGCGAAAAAGAGAAGTATGGCTTTTTACGATCAGGCACCATTCCATGTCTAAGACATTTCTCACCTTTATCGTGTCACACATATTCTATTTCAGCATTCAAACCAGTTCAGAGAAAGATTTTACACAAAGTTAAAATCCGACAGTTCAGCATTGGTATAGGCTACCTACATCCTAATTGGTGTAAATCTCTTTGCTATTTATTCAGCTGACTATTTTCAACGTTTTGTCAATATTCGTAACCTATATGGCGTATTAACGCCAAGTGAACGTTGGTGTTTACAAGGTTGAAAGCTTAAAACACAAGCCTTTTGAGGTATAACAGTGTTTAATTTGCGATAACTAAGTATTAGAAGACAGTGATCAATTACCTCGTGGTTATGTTTGATTTTCCAACCATCATTAGTATTCATTTTCTTTGTCATGCGCAGTAAGTACTGGTCCACTAAGATCACCTAAAAGGTAGAGGTAGTAAAACAGATGATGAACTTTCGAGATGAAAATTGTCTGGAGTACTTTTTACCAATGAGCCAATTGACTTTACTGTTTAGCAAATAGTGAGTTACATAAAGTAAATGTCAGGGTCTGTCCTATTTTGCTCAGTAAAAAATCGAAGTAGATGTTAATTAGAAAGGCTTGGCCCACCATAGCTAAAATATGAAAAAACATCGCTTTCGACACTGAATTTGACTTGATTTTAATCATAAAACAAGACAAATAGTAGTGTGCCAAACCTTAGGATCCTTGATATATTTTCTAGGGTGCAATCACATGAGTTATTCAAAATGACTACTAAGGTTTTGAAAAACTGCCCATGGTAAAAGAAAATTTTTTACTCACTTTTTTAGCTTTACAGTTTTGACTGTAAAAGAAAATTTTTTACTCACTTTTTTAGCTTTACAGTTTTGACTGTAACGTCAGACTTTAGCCTAATGTTTGTGTCCTAAATTAGAATGCCACGGATCCTTAGATTTGGCCCTCCACTAAAAGCATGACAAAAATACAAAAAAATTTCTAGACAATCTTTACCGCAATTTCTTGGAAGCTCTTTCGACGAGATGAATCTGAAAGTTTGTGAAAATGGCCTCGCTTTAAATAAAATAAAAAGTTTTTGAAAACTTTAAAGTTTTCCGGGGGAAGGACAAATGATTTACAATATTACGACCAACTAATTTAGGTATAAAGAACGCATTTCAGGAAGCAGAGCTTGAAACTTAGTTGCTGAACTCAGACCCTCATGAATGTTAAATACGTTTGTTGTTGTGTTAGCTGTGACAATTATTAATGAGCTACTATTAAGAACTACGAAAGGGTAGAATCAGGACAATCAAACCCTAAATCCTAAAAGATTTCCGAAGAAAGTGTACCATTTAGAAGATTTTCAAGTATTTGACAAGCTTGTCGATCAAGTGGAATTCTTTTCTCATTGTCTTCAGCCTTTCCTTTTGCCTGGAAAAAAAGAGAAGATTTTGACTACCAATCCGTTTACTGTTGACACTGTAAATCTTTGTTGGCAGAAGCAGTGTTCAAATGAATTTTCATTTTTCAGTTACAAAACTTTGAACACAAAAGGAAAAAAAAAGTTAACTACAAACTAGAATAAATCAAACGTACCTGGAATATTTGAAGGATATTATTCAAGTCGATTGTGCGTGTATCGAACAGAGAAATTACAATGCTCTGGAAACTCTCTTTGAAATGCTTCTTCATTAACTACAAACAAAAGTTTATCGATAGATGGATTTTCAAGTCGGTAAGAACATTCTGGTGACGTTTTTTATGGGAGACAAAAGACCTTTAAGTCAAAAGTAATCATAATAATCTTGTTTCATTGGATATTTCGATTTGGTAAAGGTTTAGTGGTATCCATGCTATATTCCCAGCCTTATTGGAACATTTAAAAATCAATTGTGGTCTTTTAAATCTTTGTAGGGAATCCACCTTTTTTATCAAATAATACGACTTTGATTCTACCTACCTGTCCCATGGGCGTCAATTGATATTGTGAGTTGAATAACACTTCAGTATTTGAAATACAAATCTTTAGCAAAT